>NW_013654978.1:7843-69719 GCF_000499385.1 Eimeria necatrix
ACATCCCCGCCACTTGTTTGGCCAATATCTCGTATGCTTGCTCTGCCGGGGTCCTTGGGTGGACTACGGTGGGACTATCACGTTGCAGCGTTGCTTCATCAGTCTGAACGACCGGTAACTCGCACCACTGGCCATTCACATAGGTTCGGAATTTGTCACACTGGAAATACCAGGCCACCTTGTGTTCAGTCAGCCAATCCAAACCCAAGACTAAGTCATAGGCAATGGGTCCCACTAAAATGTCCCCGGAAAAACGTGTGTGTCCGCACCACAGCGTCAATCCCGTCACAACCTGATCAATGCGTAGTTATGCACCTGTAGCTATGGTGAACCTATGTTCTTTCGGAAGTCTCTGCACTTTCAGCTGCAGTCGTTCGACTATTTTAGGACTAATGAAACTTCTCGAAGCCCCAGTGTCCAAGAGGGCCTCACAAGGACTCCCTGCGAGCTAAACGCGAAGTACCGCCGTCGCACCCGCACAACACAACGCTCCCCCTTGCTCGTAAGACTCTTTCGTGCAAGTCTCCCTCCACCAGTGTGGCACAATCTCTGTCGCGTCTGACCTATAGCCGTCTTCTGTTGCCTCTGCAGACTTCCTGCTGCTATCCGTCGTCGCGTCCGGAATCTCTTCACTCAGGATCGACGCTGACCCAGACTCCCGCCGCGTTTCCAAAAGCGGCTGAGTCCCTTCCGCGCGCCCTTCGCTCGTATTAGCTCTTCCCGCAGTGCTGAGGAGTTGATTTCCCCGCTCAAGGGAGACTGGAATGGCATTAGGGCCTGTCGCTACCGCACACATCATCCCTTTCCCATGGCTACGCGGCCTAGAACGCTCGTCTCCTACCACGCCTAGGCCCGCACGTTTAATCGTTCCGTCTTCTCAGTGCTAGGGCGGGTGGGCGCCCTACTGCTCTTGTCCACCGACTCGGGCCGGACTCGTTCATACGTAGGACAGTCCCGAGCATAGTGTCCCACACCGCCATACTTCTTGCAGATTTCCCCCGGACGTCTGGTACGTTCCCCTTTGCTGGTGCAGATACGTGCCGGATGTCCGCGACTCTGACACTCAAAGCAGTTCGCGTGGGTTCCCCGAGGGCGATTTTCAATTTCCTGGCGCCCACGAGGTCCATTGGCTTGGACGATAGCTCCAATGGCTCGACTGGTCCTTTCTCGGAGTTCCAGCACACTCTGCTTGGGCTCGTAGAGCTGTATTGCGGCGGTTGCCGCTTGTTCCCACTACTGATATTTCACTTGTCCGTTACTGATTATTAGAAGATGGAGGTCTGTCGGTAGCCCGGTGCAGTAATAGTCCGCGAGTTCGTCGGGGGCAAAACCCAACCCACGCTCCGCTACAGCCGCGAACTGGTCCGTGTATTCCTTCGGGTTACCATTCCACCGTACTTTAGCCAACTCCGTTAACAATTGACTCTGCGACATTGTTCTGTCAAACTGCTTCAAAAGCCTGCGCTGTACTGTCGCCCAGTCGCTTAGGTCGGTTAGGAGGGTCCTATCCTCCTCCAGTGTTGCGACCCCTTGTATGTCGCTAGCTAGCTATCGTCTCTAGGACACTATCCAGCCCCATTGTAGTGCCTGTGCACTAAATATCGTCTTTCGATGCGCAGAAAAAATCCCAGAAAAGTGCTGCCGTTTTCAGGTAGTATGCGAGACGTTGCGCCCGATTCCCCGGTTCCGCCTACAACATTTCTTATCACACTCATAGCGGAGTGGAATTTGTTCCACGTGACGTAGGAACTGCTGCATGGCATAACATTGGCTACAGGCACCACCTTTGGGGGCACCTCCTTATGCCCATGCGGCCGCTCTGCCACGGTGGGTTTCGGAGTAGGATGACGAAAATGGGCCGATGTCCCGCTAGGCATTTTGCTTACTGATATTGTAGAAGTCTCGTGTTATGTGGGCCGATAACGTGTCCGCTGCGGAGATGCTTCCCTTAGCGAGCTAAGATATCTAGGTGTGAATCATTGAGACAAAGTATTTCTACTCTCAGGTCAGGAAAGAAAAAGAATTTCAATCCCGGAACAGCCCCCAAATGTAGTGCAAAGCGCCTACTGCTGCGACTACGCTGTTACGTGGACGACAAATAGAGCGCCCTATGGAAAACCTTCTACCTTCGACGCATCTCTCATGAAACAAATACCCAAATATCAATAATCGCTGTCATCATTCAAGTCCTGAAATCGATTTTCCTTAAAAGCTTCCCGCACTTAGGGTTCTTGCTTCCTTGGCCCTGTGGGGCGGTGGCCCGCACCGGTGCCGGCCCTATCGCCAGACCCAATCTTCAGGTATATACGGACACGTCTAGCCTATACATGCTAATTTGCTGATAAACTGACTGACTTCCTTACTAGTAAGAAGTTCCTGTTTTCGTTCATCGTGTTAATCGTGTTAACCTCTTATATATTACCAGCTAGCTATCTTTTTAAGGTCACCAGCAAGCGCTATTGTAGTGCCTGTGCACTGCAGGGACTGTTGTGATAGATCAGCTACAGCTGTAGCGAGTGGAATAGTTGTAGATCGCAGCGCCATAGTGTAGCCCAGAAATGACCTTTGGGATCAAAGCATTATGAAAACGTCAATTGAAGTAATCTCCAGTGATGATACTGTACAAAAAGGCGTAGCCGTTGGGCGGGAAGGCTTAGTGTACTTTGCAGCTCTTGGCCCCGAGAGTAGGAACTGGCAAATGGGCAGAAGCTGCAGAGTGTACCAGAGCCACTTAGGGGAGTCTAAAGACCCGGTAAAAACGGATGTATCTCTTGACGAAAACGTCATAAGAATGTGAATTCTGGGCATTTTCTCCTATACAGGAGGTGCCATAACGAATATTGATAGATATGCGCCTACGCAGCCGGCTACATGGGAGAGCCATTTGCAGTACGAGCCAGGCTTAGTTGTCTGCGCCTGTTCTTCAGCGCTCACAAAGGAAGCGGACTGCTCCCAGCTGCTTTAGCTCCTTCGCCAGTTGATAGCGGATACTGGCAGAAGATCACATAGCCTACCACCAGATGTCCGCAGCATATTAAGAGGAGAAACCTGGTTAGGTTACGCCTGGTGAGCCACCCCAATCCGACCCTTTCACTATTAAGCAAGGTAGGAGCACATTTTTTGGGAATTCGTCTTACTCTGGGGTGTAGTCTTTCCGCAACATTGTGTGTCCAACTGCGATTTACAGGTGTAGCCAACAATGCGTGGCTGGATAGCTGCAGTCGAGCCCATCCTACAGAGTCCTCTAAGGTCCTGCTTGCGGCACGCACTTGATTCTTGCAAGAAGGGTGGCATTCATCTTGTCGTTTCCCTGTCATTCACCCTCACTGTTCAAGTGATCCCCTAATACTTCTTCTGATTTTATTTCTGGCGACTGGGAGGGCCCCCATGAGGCAGGCCCACAAGGTCCATTCGCCCCCTGAGCGCGCCGCAAGTTACTCAATACAAGGAACACGCCTTTGCTTAGAAAATCTTGAAATTCTTCGTTCACTTGGTAAGCCTTTAACTTCGTTCCCAGCGCCTTAAACCGCAGCTTCCGCGCAGACATCGTCAACCAATCCTTTGGGGGTGTTCAGATCTTAGCGGCCAACTTCAAGGCCAAGGCTTGTAAGTTCTGCTTTTCAATCTTCATGCGCCTTTTTATTGCCCCTCTTTATTTCAAGCAGCCAACTTTTAATCAACAATACTACAGATTACGTGCCAGCACCAAGCAATAGCATATCTTACAGTGTGCTGCGATGGAGCTCTACGAGGATACGCAGCATAGGACGAAAAAGGAGCAACTAATAGCTCTGGACACCGCTAACCCTTTATAGAATGCAAGGGGTAGCAAGTAGAGACCAACTAAAATCAGAGCTCTAACTATAAAAAGCTCCAGCATGAACAGAACTATTCTTTCCCCACGCTCGGAGCTCAACACTAACACGGTCCAAGCGCTCTCAGTGAGGGTAGGAGGGGAAAATCCCGGGACTGCCATGGAGGATCGCTGCTATGCCACTTAAAGACAGCAATAGATCTGCACTTTAACAGAGAAGATGCGCATTCGCTGTTGCCAAGAGTGCGCAGCGAACTAAAGCGTCCGCGTGTACGTGTAATCGAGGTTAAATTGTGAGCAATGCCTAGTAGTACGTTGTCACCAACAAAAGACTAAAGCCCAAACTGCTTGCAAATGAGGGCACCTGAACTCTCATGCATGCAACATTGCAAAAGTGGTAGCCGAGCGCAGGCATCCATGTTGAACCCTCTGCATATCAGTGCCAGGGGCACAGCGCCCACGTAATCCCTAAAGTCTCCAGAACTCTTCGCTCCCATTGAGTTTTTCTACTGAAGAGAAAACCATATAGTACTTATCTCAACTTTTCCTTGACAATTCACGAACCTGCGTGCAAGCCTGCAAAATGTTACGAACGCTCTTGGAGTTAAGGGCGATACCTCTCCAGTTTGCAATGCGCCTGCTGGTGAGCTGCTTTCGTCATTTTGACATGACTTTCCTTTCTGTTTTGCCTACCTAAAGTCAACCGAAAACAATAAATGATCCTTGCGCTTTTGTTTAAACATTGACTCACTGCGCGCTGTGGACAATCGAGGAGTAAAGGCACGGCCCGCCGTTGCTTGCTGTTGTCTCAGATCCCACTCACGAAGAAAATTGAAACAGCATTTGGCCTTGGAAGCTCTGAAAGTTCTATTACTTGCGCTTCAGTCATGCAAGCAAGTTAATTGCAAGCTTAGCTTCGCGCTCTTCACAGGGACTGTGAGCGATCAGCGTTACGTGCGTTGCAGAAGCTCATCCCCATTTACGGGTGTGCCGCATGTGAATGACTTTTAGTTCCAGACTGATTAGATGAAAACCAAATACGCTTGCATTCTGACTCTGATGTAGTTTGCGGAGCTGAAGCGCAAAACAAAAGAACTATCTATCAAGAGTGTGTCCAAACAACTGGGCAAAGCGTTGGACCATGCGCAAGGAAGGAATTTTGGCAGCTGAAAAACTGTGCACTACACTAAATGGGGCTCTAAACCACAATGAAGGAACTAAAGCTGGAATAAATGCCGCATTTATTATATATGGCACTCCAATGCTTTCTCGTTGAAACAGGTCACGTGCGGGGATCGTGGGGTGGCGCACAGAACGCTGGGCAATGACGTAGCGTGATGGCTCCTCTGCATGCTCTGCCTCTACCAGAACTTCTCCACATTAAGGTCAACGTTTATTTCGCCTTTTTATTATTTTGTTGCCTTTTAGCTTTTCTTCTCACCTCAATTTTCCAGAAACAGTTATTTCTAGGATGGTGGCAATAGCCTGTCACAGCCTCGCGCTGTTGACAATTGCTGCTTGCGCAGTTACGGCTTTGGGGGCCGATGAAGTAAAGGATGGGAATCAAAATGTTGCTGCTCAAGTATCTGAAACAAATGAAGGTCAAGCTGCTATTCCAGGTAGAAAGGGAGTCAATCCCGTGCTTGCTGGCGCAGCCGTTGGCTCGACTTTGTTTCTTGCCCTTCTTTTGTTCGGCATGAAGGTCCTCGGCAGAATGGTTGTCCAAACAGATTCCAAGGTGGGAAGTGCGAGTGCATCTTGACATGTGGTTATGCAGAGAATGAGACATCGATTTGGCTCCCTCTCCCTCTCTCAGCACAACCCTATGTGCCACGCTTGTTGTGTTCCGCAGACGGCCGGCCCAAAGGTTGCGGAAGTAGTTTTTTCCGGTGTGGGTGCGTGCACAACCATACAGTCCTTCCAGCTATTTCGAGACTTGCTTGCCTGTCGACTTTTCGCTCGCATAACGTGTATGAGTGCCTCCTCTGATGGTGTATGCAGACAGCTTCACTTTGTCCACTGAGGCTTACACTGCCTGGGTTGAAGTCCTATACGAGGTGCGTAGCAGTACAGTATCTGCATGCCGTAAGTAAAGTTTGGCGATTTGTATTTTTTGGATGCGCTCTATGGTGCAACGCGGAAGAGCGGATCGATGTTTCCTCAGGGGAAGGCAAAGCAGACATTGAAGAAATTACAAGGAAGCTCAAGGGAGTCATGTCTTGCGGACAGCGGACGCACCATTCAAAGATTCCTTAAATCCATAAAAAGTGGGTATCAGTGTACTGTTTGCTTGATAAGCCTCGCCGACTTGGCTGTGCACATTGTCGCTATTTTGACGCATTCTTCCGTGTGTTGTTTTCAGCGGATGGTGAAAGATCCCTTCTTCTCCATGTAAGTGACGAAGAAATCATCGTTACATTTGATCTGAGGCTCATGCAGCCATAATGGAAACAAGGTGGAGCGAACACGTCTCCCAATGGCGATAGCATTCTTCGTCTCAAGTTCCCATGGGGGTGGTAGGAGGTGGACTCGGCACCATGACAGTGGGCACCGATTGGCTTGTTTGTAAATTTTGAGATGAATTCGGGCATTTTCGTAGGCTTGGAGGTCCGAGGCTTGCGCTGCACAGGGTGTTACCCCCGACGCATTTGCTTGTCGGGCCCCCTCTGGGAAGGGGAAATGATGTGCAACTTCGTCGCATTCACGTTGACTCCCCGTTTTTTTTCGCAGCCAGCTATCATTGGAGTTTTTAAATAGGAGAACCGGAGGTTCCTCTTCCGCTTCCCTGGATGTTACCTGCTTCCGTTCTCTCCCTCTGACTTACAACCACAGGAGACGAGGCAGATGGGCCTCGTCCGTCTATATATTTATTGTAGTTTGAAAGCCGTCATTCATTTCTTAGTGGTTAGTTCTTAGTAGTATGGCGACGACGTGCGGAATGCGCACTTATATCTTGAAACGGTGAGGACACTGTAGGGAATGAGCATCGACTTCCAAAGAGTGCGTGGAGGCGAGAACGCATACGTTTTTGTCAATGAAAGCATGCATAGCTTCTCCGCCATTGAGCTTCCGTATGTAGATGTGGTGAGATACTACTTGTGCTCCGTGAGGGAGCCTATCCTTGCGGTGTTCATTGGAAACCTCTCGAGGCGCTGCAAGTTGTATAAGCCCAAGATCCGGACACTCCACTCCCAAACAGTCTCATGCATGCATCATCTCCCCCATGGTGCCTGCTGTCTTTTGCTGAGTACTGAAGGCGTTGCGAGCTTTCTTCCCATTAAGCCGTCGGCCAAAGTACCTTTACGAATCGCTGCCCACCATAAGGTGAAACTGCACGTTCGTCCTTTGCCACATTTGTTCGAGCTTTTGTTTCACTTACACACTTATATATATTGCTAAAACTGTCTGAGGAATTTCTCCACAAATGGGTAGCTTCTGAAGCTCCAGCCCTAGAGTGGCCGTCCAGCATGCAATCCGTCTTCTGCTTCATCAGTAGACATAACCTTCGGACCCACAGACGGAAATCCTTCAACTCCATCTCGTGGATGTTCGATATTTTATGGGACATCTTCAAATGCTGACGGGTTATCGTCATCCTTTGAGCAGCATCGAGTCTGGTGGCACATAGTCAACAAGGCCCAGCTCAACACGCTCTGCGATTAGAACCTGCCAAATCATGTGATTTTACGTTAGGTGTTTCTCAATGGAAAACCCCCACTGTCTGCATACCTTGGGAGTCTGGTTTATTGAGTGCAGACACTCGGAAATCACGAAGTTACAGACGTGACTCCCGTGGGCTTCATCATTTCGATTCATCTTTTTTCCAGGAACTGAGTTGTCACACAGCGTCTCTTTCTGTTCTTTTTACAGGCAAAACAATAAATTTTGATGGAAAATCTGGTATTCGGACCGGGCCTCGTACAACTAACTGAGTTGCCGACGCACTAACCACCAGATGGGACTTCTTATCTGCCTGGTGAAACCTGACGGGTTTAGAAACTGTGCGGCAGCAAAATACTGTTCCGGCACGGTGTCGCTTGCTTTTCTCCTCGCAGTGGCTTTATGGTTGGGGGGTAGAAAGGAAGTGTCAGCGGCACTGCTGTCTCGCCCCACGATTGTACCCCTCGCGGCCCGTCGCGAGCTGCTCGGGAGCTTCTCTCTTCTTAGTACAAAAGCCTTGCGCACTCCTGCAGCATGTCGCAGCAGAGTCTGTACCTTTATGCCGCGTTCTCGAAGCGTGCCTGCAGTACTGCCTTCGTGGAATTCGTCAATTCCAGAGCACGCGGAGGCTATGATGCCCGGGGATTGGGACGTCCACTGGAAGGCACAGAATGGCGATGCGGGAGGTACACCAGACGTGTCCGCAGCAAATGCAGCGGCAGAGGCGATAAGGAAAGCCGCTGGAGCTAGCGAAGCAGAAGCTTTTTCGCGCCTCTGGGAAGCTCTGCGGGGTGGGAAGTTTTTGTCGTTGTCCTTGTCCAACAACCGTGTGGCAAGTTTAAGAATTTTGCGCAGCTGGCCCGTGAACAACACTCTTTCCTTTAGGGGTATATGGCAGGTTAGGGCGAGGCCTTTCCTCCCTGCTGTCCTAGAAGTAGAACTGGGGTTCCCTTCCGAATTACCGGAAGTCATTTTGATTTTACGTGCGCCCCTTAAAACTGGATCCTGGTTGAGACAGGTGCCCCAGCTGGTGTCCGGAGATGCAAGCCTTTCCTTTTCACCTTTCTTTCCCTGGAACACCCAACGTCTGGGGATTGTGGAAATCAGTCCACGGAGAAAGCGCCCAACTGTTGACACGATGCTGCAGTGAACATCAGTTCTTATCGGGAAGGTCAAGCAAACTTACGTGCACAGCGTACACGTGCAAACCGCGCAGTTTGTCCACAGCCAGGCAACCGTTGGATTTCCTCATCTTGCTCGTGAATCAAGAAGGGATGAAGGCAACCGTGTGGCACGGTGTACGGGGAGTTCAGGTTCCACCCTACCCCGGCAGTCTACTGCACTTACGGGCGGAAATATAATTGGTGGCGTGCGCATGCGTGTCGCACCACCTGTAGGGTGTGACATCCAAGCACTGAAAAAGGAGAGGGCACCGTCCAAGCATAATAGCCCCACAGGAGATTTTCGCTTCGCGAGACTATTGGAATCACTAGACCGCGGGGGATACTCGAGCCTCTTAACAGTAGCAATTCTGCACTGCGTTACTTTCAGTGGGCGCATGCACTTCTGTGTGCTGTTTTCTCGTCAACTTGACCTAATGAGACACGAACTGCAGTTGCGAGTGAACGTTGTGAAAGCTGCAAGGGGAAATGCGCGTAATAAAATTGCGACTTATCCCTGGCCGCGAAGGTTGGGCTAGGAATCCCTTCGTTGATGGCATTAACTGAGGGACACCACAAAGTATGGCTTGGACCTGCCGAAAAATTTACACTGTGAGCATGCGTATGCCTTGACCACTGCTAACATGGAGCTGGTGTTCATTGGCATGCTGGCCAATGCATTCATTGGTCTTTGGGATGCGCCCCAGACGATGGGTCGCTTGTTTCATTTGTTTGGGGGTTTGGCCTCCGCACGTCAGCCACTATGGTAACCGGAACGCCAGCAACTTGTACAGTACAGCTTGATTCGCCTTCTCCTAAAAGCATCACAACGCAACATATAGAACTTACATGCGTAGTTTCCTTCAGAGGAAAATACACCGAGTGAGCCGAAAAGTGACCTACCTTTTCCGCAATCAAGAAAAGTTTGAAGAGCGCTTGAGTTCGTGTCCTTCCAGTTTTGCTTCTCAGTACCAGTCAACTTTCTGATTGCACTAACCGGTTGCTGCAGAGGGCACATCGCATCTGCTGCTGCGCACATTGCACTACAACACATTCGGTAACTCGAACTTTGGGATGTTCTGGCGACAAACCCGGAGTCGTGGAGCCGCTTGCGCCTCACCTGTGCTGTTATTTCAACCCAGGCAGTGTACTTGTTAGTTACTAGTGTAAAACTTGCTGCGGACAAACAGAAAAAGCCCAGCTGCAGCCCCTGCACGCAACCTCAATCGAGATGCTACGAAAGCCCGATCGTGGTGCAAAGAAACTTTCGCAGTTCTTGTCGGAAGTCATTTCCTTCTAGCTCACAAGTGAGATTTAACACTTCTTCAGCGAGCCTCTTCCCAGCGTCCTGAAGCAAAAGTAGCCGAATATTACATGGTACGGAACTTTCGATCAACTTGAGGAAGAACGAATCCCAGTCCGTAATCTAGGGGGAAAGGGCAAACGCCTCTACATTACCTACCTCAGCGTTCACTTCGACAATTTTCGTGCCGAGAACCTTCAAGCCAAAGTAAACAATGGCAGCAAGCAAGGCCGCACCGAAGGCCGCTCCACCAAGGATGGGTTTGACTCCAAGTCTCGCAGGACGCGATCCCTCTGGCCGTGGTGATTTCTCAAGGCCGATTGCTATCAATGATTCACTTCCTCCGGCTTCTTCTGCAGCCAAAGCGGAGGCTGCGCAAGCTGCAATCACCAAGAATGCCAGACTGCGGCGTGCAAGTGCCACCATTTGCAAGGCAGGTGCTTCTACGAAGTAAATACAACGTGGAAAAATTATGGAACCTCGTATCGCATGGTGACAGCACAAAATATATGAAAAGCTTAACGCTTATAGCAGCCAGCTGCTGCTTGGCTGCCTCTAGCTCTTATACCCCGCTACCACCACTGTCCCCGAAGGGGACCCCGTGATGGTTTCGCATGTTCCATTAAACATTTGTCGTGGAATGCCAGTATTTTCAACATTTCTGCTATTTTATATAGCCGATGCAAATGTCTGGGCCCTTTGCCATCATCAGTTGGTTGTAGTTTCGCTTCTGGCTTTTTTGAAGCACTTGTGACGTTCAGTCACTCGTGGAGGAATAAGCGTTCCACGCAATTTTTTCCGAAACTTGCTGCCACCAACACTTGCCTACAAGATAAATTTAGAATTCAAGAACTGTCGTAAATATGTTGACGCGGTTATCCATAGAATTCGGCCTTGGCGTGGGCAGAGCTGAGACTAGTTCCTTGTGACCTGTGGGGTTGAAGTTCTGAAGCCTTCCCCACAGTAGTTCTTGCAGAGCTATGCTTCGTGCACTCTGTCTGTTTAACTTATTTATTTCTGACCTAAGTGATAGTGCCAAGTGACACTAGAAGGACTTGGTGACGAGTCATATCCTCATGTGATGCGGCGACACCTGCGTTCTCTTGTCATGTAGGGTGTCTTCGAAAGTGTAAAGCCTGGTGACTTTACATTTGCACTCATTTGCGGATTCATATCTTGTGCTAAGCCTCTACTTTAAAGCCTTCTCAGCGGCTTCTCACTCACACTCAAGGAAGGCGCCTAGGAGCCTCCTAGAATGCACTTAAGCAAAAACTTTGCTCAGCGTGAGCGCAAAATTGAAGGGAGATGCAGAAGTCAGTTGCGTTTGATTCACATAAGTGCATTTCACTTGAGTGTCTTAGTGCAGAAAGTACTGTCGCGGACACTGTCGCGCAAGACACCATGGGTGCCGTTCGGGGCATTAAGTCCCTGAATTACAGCAATGAATTTTTTAAGTCATTCAAGAGCCTGGCCAGCCTTGCCAAGCACAGTATGGTCCATTCTGCCAGGGGTCGAATATAGTGCTCTGCCGGCGACCTCTGCAGTATGCTCCGGGTTCAAAGAGTTGAAGAGAATGTGTAGCGAAAATTTCCTTTGCAGAGCATCGCCCTGAGGTGACCCGAGAGCGCAGTTCTACTTTTCAGTATCCTTGAAAATGCTTTTCCCAAATTAGTCACTCGTCATACTTAAGCATTTGTACGTTTTTGAGAAGAGCTGGAAAGACACAATATCAGCCGATTACGAAAACCGAGTAGATTCCATGCCCGGTTTTATACACTACAAAAAGAAGTCGTTCTGGAAGTCTTTAAACCACTGTACATCCCCACTTGAAGATAGCAGCCCGTATCCAGTTCACTTTTGGACCTTGAGACAGTGTGCATCCCCAAAGAACGGCCTGCATCCCCTCAGCTGCCGCGTCTCAAGAGCACCTGGAGAATCCATACCAAAGATGTCCAGAAAACGCCGTCCAAGCGGGGAGCCAGCAGCCCACAGCAAACCATGTATTAGAGCCAACCAAAAAGCCTAACTCTAGAAGCATGAGAGATTACAGAGGTAACAAGACCATACGGCAGCTTTTCCCCTTCTGCACAGGCCGCGGTGCAGCTGTTGACCAGATAAATCTCATTCAAAAAATGGCAGCCAAAACTGAAGACCTAGGGAAAAGCCAGTAGCAAAAGGGTTTAGGGAGGGCAGTTTTAAAGCCCATTAGTACCCAGAACACCTGTGATACATTGCGCTTCTAGAACCGAGTGTACGGCCCTTTATCTACGCGGGCACAAAGTGGCTCCTACGTGTCCTCTGTAGCAAGCTGGCCTAAAAGCTATCCTCCAGCTTCCCCGAGAGTGCACTTGAAGCCACTGTTTGCACAAGGTCTCATTTGACAAAGCTGACAAAGAACGGAAGCGTTCCCTTCTGTTCAACTTCAAATGAAAGGACCTAAGTAGCAAAAATACATTTTACATCAGTCCCAGCGACTGCTGTTGCAACCCGCGGTTGAGGTCCCAGCATAAAGTAACAAGTGTCTTCCCGTTGGTTGAAGACACAGCGCCTCATCCCCCTCATGTGCAAGTGTTACAGCACTTCCCCCCATGCATCACGTAGTAAAATTTGACCCACTAGTACAGCTCGTTAAACTTCCTTCATGGGTGAGCATGCTAGAAAGTACCATTACTTTTAGTGCTATTTTAACATCTGCTCCTAATTCCCTGTGGACCACAGAGTCTCTCCTGCACTGCTGCAGCCCGCCATTCACGTCTTGAGAAAAGCGGAATACGGACACGCTTAACTTGATTTTGTGAACCTTGTAAAGGCGCAACACCCAGAAACTGTCAAAACCAGTGGTGCAAGCAGCACCTGCCTCGACTCCTTTGCCTCCCTTTAGCGCGTCCCTGATGTCATCTTTTTAGTGACTGAGACTGCAACTTCTTACCCGTGTTGTCCTCGTGTATTATAGGGCGCTTGCAGCTGTTTTGGCATGCGGTCAAACCAGCCCGTTGAGCAAACCACTGAAGTGCTATGAACTGCCGTTGCCCATACGCCAATTAGAAACTGTGAATTACGGTGTATGATTCTCTTGTGAACAGAAGGGCTATTATTACTATTAAAACGATCCATTCATTGGGATATTGGCAGCCAAGGTGGTTCGCCGTGTTGAAAGTTAACGAGTGTCGGGCAATTGAACAGGCGCTGGTTCACAATCAAGACAGAAGCACGGCAGTGGCTGATGATGATAGCGACGAAAATGCTATTATTAGCAGAAGTCTGAAATATGAAACTGAAATATCGATGAAGTCAAGGATATGTTGCACTTCGCATGCAGGAACCGCTTGCCAGCAGCGTTGACCAGTGGCTCAACGCCTCGTGTTTGCGAGTCAAGTTTGGGCAGTCAAACCAGAAAAGGCAACAGATTCGATCTTGCATATTTCTCCCCATAACGGTGCAGAATCATACATTTTTCTAAATGCTTGAAGTCTTCACCTGTACTAAGACGATATTTCATGGTTTGCAGTTGAGCTTCGAGCCTGTGGCTCCCTGGTCGTGCTCCCTTTTCGAATAATTGAGGTGCTTCGGTATTGTACTTTTTCAAACAAAGGTTTATACACAGTGGATTACTGAATTGGGAGTGGTAATAGTCACTGGTTGATTCAGGCCCTCCGCGCCATTCATCCCTTGCGCTACCGGCAAGCATAGGTATCTGTTGCGTCTCTCGTGGTAGCAGAGGCCTTAAAGCTCCGCACGGGCGGATAGAAATGTAGTGCGCTGCTCTTGAGTGTGCATCAGCATCTGCTTCCTGCTGCAGCCAGGCCAGAAGGAGTGTAGTGTGGCTTCCAAGAGGACGGGTCTTGCTGGCTCGCTCCTCACTACTGATTGACCGCTTTGGGGTCAATGCTGCACATGGTATACGGAACGTGGATGGTGGAAAGAAAACAGTACATCTTGAAGGCAAGCGGCCCACGGGACACAGCAAGATGAGTCTTCCGGTGTCAAACTATGGTGTTCTTGGGGAACGCATTTTGTGGCCTGCGGGTTTCGTTGCGCTGCAGAGGATGCCTGGTGAGGACACTGACGATACATATGTTTTCATGTGTAGTGACAAGAGCCACGCACATGTAGTAGGGGATAAAATATTGTGGGTATTGAGGATGCGGGCTGATATGCAAGAGCTGCGCAGTTTTGGGCATTCGGTTCCTGTCTTTGACAGTACAGTAACACTCCTGGGGCTGGATTGGAGATTGCTCCACTAGGTTTAAGGAGAGATGCAGAGCCAGCTTTTTGCGTTTTTGCCTGGCAATGTTTATCAGGCAGCGCAGCCCACGGCGAAACATGGTTGATAAAAAACGACGTAAACGCTCAAAAAGAAGAGCTAGCAAAGCGCAAGTAAGGAAGCCGATTGGACTTACATTGCACAGTGTCGGACATCTGTACCAAGACTATGGTTTTACTGCATCAGAGACGAATTTGCTGATCGAGCACAATGGGGCCTGTGCTGCTGCAGAGCAAAGCTCGAGGAAGCAGTTGCCCGCCTCGATCTCGGCATCTACCAAGCCGCTCAAGACATGGAAGAGGAGCAAGAAGAAGCATTCGAAGACGATGAACACTATGATGATGAAATGGACTACGCAGAGAGATTTGACCCCCATGACAGGTAATTACAGCGGAAAGTTCGTGAAGTGGGGGCTGACTGACTGAGGCGGAATAGGCTTCGTAGAAGCGCTGGTTGCTGTTGGCGTCGGGCGTAGTAAACTTGGAAAGTTACTGGATAATGTTATGCATAGGCGTTGTGGCAGTGTGGAAAATAAGGGAATGCCTTCAGTGCAGTCGCTTCTTTGAATTCCATTCTCGAGGCATACCTCAGCGGAATGTACACAACTGGTGCTATGTGTGCCTTCAAAGAGAGGACCCGGAAGTGCTTTTGGAAGAAAGGCAGCAGCTCAAGACAGATATCGAAGATCAACTAGAGGAGGTGGGTAGAGACGTTGTTGTGTTTTAGTACATTGGCTTTCGTTTCCCGTTTGCCGGCGTACTACTTGAGAACCGAAGAAACAGAAAGCGGCAGACTGCAAAGTAGCAGTAGTATGATTTCTTGTACCAGTCATCTGTTAGCAGTTTGCGTTTGCGAGCACAGAAATAGGCTTTGCGCCGCAGTGCTGCATAGGTAGCATGTCAGAACCTGCCTAAGCTTTTTTAACTTTTTTGGTGCCTAGGTCGAGAAGAAGCTAAAGGAGCTTGAGTCAAGCAACCTTAATTTCACCTGGGAACGCCGTGAGCTTCCGATCGCAGTAAGCTAGAGTTTACTCACTGCTGTGCAGAGCAGCAGCTTGCATGGCGGTTAGTGAAAATTTGAGGTGCTGTGTTTGCAGTGTAAATTCGAGCTGCCGAATATTATGGATCAGCTTTCCGTGGAAACGCGTTATGGAGCGCTGTGTGATGCATGGTGCTTTACGTGACTTTCACTCATTGAACAAGGCCATACTTACGTTGTTGACTACTCTACCTCTTGCACAGTAGCAGCTTTGCGCCTATCCAGCTCCTTTTGTCACTTGTTCTGTAGTATTGGAACCTCAACAGACCGCTACAAGCGTTCTTCTTAGGGCCCACGTAGACCATATAGCTGTAGGATTTTGGGTTTAGTGCCAACAAGTACGGTTGTGTTTGGCATGGCCTTATGTCGGCTATATCGTTACTGGGGGTTCCCTCAGAGCTACCTGATGTGCGCCTTGGCGCATCTGCAGCTTCGGAGGCTTGATAAACCGTGGGAGGACTTCAGCCACGACTTGCTCGTCCAGGCTCATTTAGAGGCACAAGCCATGGCAATTGCAGAAAAGGAACGTCTCGAGCAGGAAGCCAAAAAAGCAGCAAAGAAAGGTATGTAGCAGCTGCCTAGGCATATTGTCTACGAGTGAGGCCCGAATATGTTTACCATGTCATGCCTTTTGGCAGTGTAGGCTGGATGGTCTGTGTTCACTGCCGTAAATACGTGAACAGGTTGTTCGTCAACTGCAACATAACTTTCGAAGAAGTACTTGGCGGCATAGCTCAATTTGGTCTTCGCACTACTTTGCTGTTGCCTTACGTTGTGTTTTCAGGCAAGAAAGTTGCAGCACCGAAAATGGCGCCTAAAATACGTGACGTGCCGACAGTCTTTTGCGCGAAAGTTGTAAGACCTTTACATGCTGACCACACCAATAGTCTTCTATTTTTTAGCACATGCTATGCAACCAGAGTAAAGCTTTTGGACATTTTTATGCGGCTTACTGAGCTGATAAGCATGGCCTAAACTGGCTTGTCTTTGTCTCGCATATGTGGGAAGCTTTTATAGTGACTGTGTCAGATGGATCCGGGGCTGGCCGTAGCTGCAGACGGACGTGTCTTCTACCGGAGTGATGCGGCCTACGACGATGCAGCTGCAAATGCGCTCGTCAAGGAAACTGAGGTGTTTATGAGGTTCTGTTGGCGGTACATCGTGGAAAAGGGAAAATTCAACTTTGAACAAGTGGGATTGCTGCCGGTGGTTCACACTGCCACTGTGAGCCGCACACATAGCAGTTCAAAGACTATGTCTGGTGCGGCCATTATCACGTGAGCCAACGTATAGCGCATGCTATGCCTGTAGACGGCACTGCAGTTGAGAACTGAGTGGAGCACGTAACTTTTCCCTAGTGAGCTTTATTTTAGCAGTTTGCTAGTGCGCAAATAACGGGCATGATTTGCTGCAAAGAGCAGGTATGATTTACCGTAACCGTGTCGTTGTCAGCCACTTGGGGAGTGTACCATTAATGCTGCAGGCCGTTCATGCAAAATGGCAGCGTTGGTGCGGTGATGAAGTCTCTAGCTGGAAAAAGGAACACATACGCGTACGAAGCGGATCTCCTGCTGGCGAATGCAAGGAACCTAGTTTCATGGTACGGTAAACACTGCAAGTTATTTTCTGCTTGGAAGCGCCAGATGTCTTGAGCGCAACTTAACGCAGCACATTTAGTACACCCGTCGCGCAGCGTCAAGAAAAGGGGGTGGCATGGCGTTGCGCTGCAGCATGGCTTTCTTGGAGCACTACGGAGTGTATCACGGCAACATTCACCCATACAACATTATGGTTTCAGACGACGGATTTCGTCTCCTTATTGGCGATTTCGTCCCCCCAAGTACGTAAACCATCCTTGTTTTTAAACTACTAGCATTGTCTATATGTCACTCCGATTAAGACAGCATGCCGCCCCTTCACGCCGTCCGGTATTGTAATCACCTTGCGGATTTACCCAGGCGAGTTCAAACGATGGCTTGTACAAGTGGCGAAGGGATTAGCCGCTGTTCCCCCTTACTGCTCTCCCGAATACTACACTGCATTGTATGAGCGGCGGATACAGCGGCCATCTGTCTACGTGGACACGCTGTCTCCTCATAAACATGACGTGTTCTGTCTAGGCCTTGTCATTCTGCAGCTGGCCACATTACAGAATGTGACGGTGAGGTTTCATTTTTAAGTCTCATTATTACCGCACAGTGAGCATATGGAGTGAACCATTCGGTCTTTTCGTATGTAGACATTCACGGAGAGCGCTTATTGCCTGGACACCGGAACCCTTTGCAGTCTCGTCCGTTTGTTGAATCTCCTAAATGCCTTGTTCAAGGTGTTCCTTACATTGGTGCTTTAGCGTGGTTTACTTGCTGCTTCCTCCAGGTAGGGCCGACGCAGCGAGTGCAAACGTGTGTGTGTGTGTGTGCGCGTGTACTGCGCTGTCCGTCTCTGCGCAGATATACCGCGATAAGCCGAAGAAGCTTACAGCAGCACTGGAGAAACTGAAGAATAGCGATTCACCAGCAGCCCCAGGTATAACAGCTGATAACTGCAGGAACTATGAGCAGCTATTAGTGCGGTGATTCTGAAGCCCTGCAGTTGGGCAAAAATCATTTACGTAGCATTGCCCTTCGGAGGACAGTTACGATGGCTTGTTCTGTTTGAGTTCGTTTGTATCCTCTTCACATGCCACTCTATAGTGTTCTTGCATGGCTTTTTTCTTGTTTACATTTGCCTTGTATATAGATCTGGCCTCACTACTCAGTCGGATGCTAACAATGAACCCTACAGAAAGGCCATTCTTTAAGGACCTGGTGGTGCGTCACTGTAGTAGTTCATCTACCCACATTTCGCTAATCCTGAACAATTGTTTCGTTAGAAAAGCGCATGCACTACTAAACAGGAATTCAGTGCTCCCCTCATCTCAGTGGCGGAGCGCATGACTTAACGCTAGCCGCAGTTGGCGACTACACAAACTGTAGTCTGAAGTTCGTTGGATAGCCATTTTCCACTGTGGCATGCTACAGGATGCTCAAGACCGCTGGGCTCTTCAAGCATCGGAGTGGGTTCGTGGAGCCGCCGAACTTCTAGGTTTCGGGAAACCACCGGCCGAAGAGTTATACTTAAACAAGTCCCTGACTCCACCAGGAATGGGGACGCAGACTCGCCCACCTACACCGAAGAAGAAGAATGAGTCATCCACCTGCAATGTGATGTGACCTGGGTGCACAGCCACATATGAGGCTCTTCTTGTATAGAGCTGCAGTATCTTAGTACTGCAGCCTGCTCGTAAACATCTGTATATTTCTAAACCAGGTGTAGGCGCTAGCAACAGGGGGAACCCCCTTAGGCGGATCCTCTCCAATGTACGTATGTGGTGTACTATGCGGGTTCCTTAGTACACAGAGAATGGCATTAAGCTGGTATGTGCTGCACAGCGAGCAGATGGGGCGAAGCAGAACTGGCACAATTTATTTGATCTGTACAGTTATTGTGGTCGCCAGGAAGCATTTCCTGTGAGGGCTATCATTCCTTACTGGGTAGACGGTAACAAATGTAAAGCAGCAAGTATACGCCCGCTATGGCATCTGTGGAGCTTCACGCGCCGCACAGGGCGCCCCACGAAGTTGTACTGAGCATGCAGATTCTATCCGCTTGGGCTCTGGATCATAAGCTGCACCCATATTGAGAGCACAATACGCGGACTACCAATATGTTGAGAACAACTGGGAATTCTCAGTTTACAGAGACTTGGGTGACCGTGAAGTGCATGTTTTACGCTGGAACGGCGTGTTTACCGCCTTCTCAGTGCTTCTTCGGTTCACCCCGGCTGCTAAATTACACACCTGCACACTGTTGCCCACATGCTGCATCGATCTCCCGTCCGAAGTAGTTTCTGTAGACACACCTCACACGGCATTCACATGGAATAATTTCGGGAAACATCAGCGAGAAGGCGTAGCCCTGCCACTTGTGGTGGTTACATATAAACATATATTATAGATTGTTCAAGCTTATGTCGTTTTGTAGACTGGGTCGTGTTGCAGCAGGATTACAAAGCAGTAGAATACATACGCATTTCAGGGCTTCAACCGGGTGCGCATAGCGGCACACCAAAGGCGCCGTCACATTTCAACTGCTTGCGCTGATTTGTGGCATCTTACGAACTCCCTGTTAGGTCTAGCGAAGGCAACAGCATCTCAAGAACTAGCAGTAACCGTCGCGCAACTCACCTACGGGAATGTGAGATGTGAGCATTGTCGAGGACATCCTATGGAAACCATAATCGCAGCTGATGTGTTTACACTGCGCGGTGCGTAGTGACCATTGAGCTTCGAAACCCCCACGCATGGAATTTGTAAACCCGGAAGTGTTGGACTAGCGCATACCTCGAACAGACGGAGATGTCTATCGTCAGACCGCTGCAGCGACGTAGATACCCCTTTCGCTGCATTCAACAAATGTGCATCACTTGTCACTGGGCACGTCCCCAGCACGATCTCCAAACACACATCTACGTATATCACGACCACAACCTTTATTATCTGTCCTCGCTAGAAGAGCAATCAAGGCCTACCTTCGTTGTATTCGATTAATGATACGTGGTACAAATGTCTAGTTTCTCGTCGGCGACTCCTGATAAGAGCCGCAAGGGCCTTTGCGTGTTCGACGGAGTCGTTGACGCCTGAAACGTTAGTATCTCACAGGCTACACAATTAAAGACTGGCCCGTGGGAACACCCTACACCTGTCAGGTCGGACACTTAGAAGTAACGACGTGCGGCAAGCCTAAATACTTGTCGAGCACAACGAGCACTTGAAAGAATTTGGAGGAAGGATGCGCTCCACATTTTGGGGATCGAGGGGACTGCAATGGCGAACAACGAATAATCTCGTGTGAGCCCCCTTCCCTTAGTTCCGGATACTTGCCTTGAAGCAGTAAGTATGCAATCCAAACACGACGGCCCGTCAAGCCAATGCGCTCGTCGAGCAGAGTGAATACTTCCGGAAATGGGTACATGCGGTTAGCGGGCACCTGAGCAATACGCAGAAGTCAGCAGTGTCCATTCGGTTTACCTAGGTTTATAAAATGTGCAACTCGTGACATGAAATACCTGAAAGAACAAACTTCGCTGGCAGCCTCATTAACTTCGCAAGAGTACATAGGTGCTGTGTTCTCTAGATGCGTCACAAGGTCCACGTTCCTGGCTCTGTTTGATAGTAACTTGCTTATTTTCAAACAGCTGATGGAGAAAGTGCCCTAAATGTGTTGCACTGCAGACGCACCAAGATATTGCGCTCTTCCGCAAAGGGGGAGTGGAGAGAAAATGCCAAGTTAACCTAGCAAGCAAAGGGCTCAGGGGAACGCCTCATTGCGTACAGAAAGGAGATGCGCAAGTAAACATGCAGGACGTCGGCCTTGAACAAACGACCAAGTTCTCGAAAAACTCTTCCTTTGCTGTTGTAGAATTCAAGCTAAGTCACGAAGAGATCAGTGATATGTCTACCATTTGCATCTCCGCCGCTACCGCACGGCGGAGATAGGCTACTCCGCTACGGTACTTCCTACATCGCACCTGTGGGTGTTGCTCATTGAGCTTCTTTATGCCTGGAAGGACGCCTGAAGTGGAAATGTTCAAACGCCGTGCCGAAATGCCAAATGCTCTGGAGTCTGTTAGTAGTTTGAGGGTCTCGAAGACACGAGGGTTTGCAAGAGGCTCCCCCATGCCTGCACCACCAGCGACAAGTTCATTCCACTTCCTGGCTAAGCAGCAGTGGACAGCAGGCACCTTTACCATACTTCAAGTAATTAGCGTGCACACGACACATACGAAGCATACACACGCATGCACCTATATCTGAGCGCATCATAATACTTGCTCCTTGGTATTTCGACTGCCACACCATTGTCTGCAAAAGGCTGGGTTCACTTATGGAGTACAGGTGCTAGTCTATCTATTCCGCATACGTCGATTTCCAGTCCCTAAACTCCTCATATGTGACATACCCATGAAAGATATAGAGTCAGCTCGTATCCCATTCGCCTGGAAGTAAAGCACCTGGTCAGAGATTTCGTCAACACTCAGCTGCCGTTTAAGGCCAACCTTCCCTTCAAAAAAATACATGAACAAGAACGGGAATTGTGACATTTTGGCTTACTCACACTTTAACTTCGCGAAAATCCTAGCGCAGCAACAAATGGGGGAGAGTTGTTGGAGCATGTGCCTATTGCAGCTCGGAAAAAAGTTCCCACAGAGTGCTAGCCTGGAAGTTGAGAGCAGCAGGCGCTGAACATCATGCCTACCAGTGGCACAAAAGCTGCAGTTGAAAGAGCACCCAGCCTGAGAAAAACACGACAGCTCTATGGAAACGATGATTAAATTCATCCAGACTGTTGTGTAGCGCGGTCCGCATCATGCTCCAGTGCTTCAATGCCCCCATATTTCTTGCTCAAATACAGCGACTGCATTCTATAAAGGTAAGCACACAACAGCTATCCATAAAGCCATTCTCTGCCTGAATTGCAGGGAGCAAATGCGGAAATTGAAGACAATACCCAGCATACCCAGCTCCAGAAAAGTGCCCACCTGCGAAGATATGCAGAGGGAAGTGTGGGAGGCAAACTTCAGTGCAACAGCTTCGATTCTAACTCCGTCTTTGCACTCAAAAAGTATTTTTCTTGCCCGAGGTGCCTCAGCGATAGAGACACATTTCAGCGTTAACAAATCGGGACCGAAGTGTGTCTCAATCGCATTTTTCGCCTGAGTGCCGAGTGCCTTCAAGTCAGCCACGGTGGTTTTGCCAGCATATAACTGGCGAGTTAACTGCTCTAACCGGTACTTAGGGGCCCCGGCCTTCAATAGCACGTCCTTCAGCAAAACCAAGCGCCGAGAAAACTCCATAGACGAACAGAGCAGAGGTTCCAAGTTGCACTCAGGCGAAAATGGGACCCCCATACAGCATTAGACCCGAGATACAAAATTATAACGTAAAATTGGCTTGGTTTGCATGGACAGACTCTTCAACATTAGGAAGACATCGGTATAGCCTCATTCGTAGTCGTTCTAGAGTCAGCCGGTGTAATGAAGTGCGCTTGAGCACATCGAAAAGTGCAAGAAATGCATCGTTCCTTCCTGTAATTACCTTTTACTCAAAAAATGCATCTGAATGCCTCCCCAACGGACTACGTATTGTCGTGCCGAGCTGTAAGCCCGCTGCTCCCTCCATAGTGGCTTCGGCGCAAGGCTGCAGGATGAACGCCGAAGATCTCTGTATCACCTTGTTAGTGGGCATCCACTCAAAATATTACTTTTTAATCAAATTTTTGCAGAGTTCCGTTTTACAGAAGAAGATTTGACGTTCTGATGCCCATTAGTTAGCCTCTCCAAGTGGGTATCCATTTGAACCACACACTGTTCAGCAGCCTCGAACTCATGAGCCCGTTAAAATATGCAGTGTTCGCTGTTCGACTCTTATATCTGGATATCTATGAGCCTCGAAGCGATTTGGCTAGAACACCGTTATGCTGACTCGAGTACGCATACACGTGGGCGCCTGCGAAGCCTTTGGTGGCGCGAACCCACACGGTCACAGCGTCCCCAAGCCTAGAACAAACAGTAAGAATGAACTATCTTCTGTACTTTAACAATGTATTAGAACCATCGCAGTGCAAAGTAATGACAGCAGGCGCTGCCCGCTGGGCCAAAAGGTTTCCCACGTGGCATTGCCCTTATAGAAGACCAAAATCTACTTTTCTGCATATGCGAAAGCACTTGAGCTGTGGCTTTTTGTAAAAACCTGCTGACAACAGTGTTATGTACACGGTTGTCTGCAGTAAGGTTCTGGAAGGCTTTGGACAGAAAAAGCGGCTGGATCTGTAGCTACTACTGTGCTTTTTGGTGAAAATCTGCTCATAACACTGCTAGATATACGATTGCCCGGAGAAACGGTCTGCACGTGCAAAGAGGGGCTGGATCCATAGCATTTGGTGCGTCTCACCAACGCTACACAGACAAGCAAAGCTTCAGTCAGGTCCTAGCTAGGAAAGTACTTCTCTCTCTCTACCACATGCTGAACAAAAATTATTGTAGTGAAACAACGAAGTGCTTGCTGAGCCTGTTTGTAGTGCTTAGTGCATCCAACTCTATTAGTGCCAAACCCATTTGGCCTCCGTGCCGAGCCAGTTCTATTCTACCAAGAGCTACCACTGCGCGGCACGCTAAATTTAAGGCTTAAGGATATTTCATATAACAAAATTTCAACTATTTTCACTGCAAGCTACGGCATTGCACACGCAGCGCTGCAGTGCTGTGCTACATACAACGACAAAGCACGTAATTGGACTTGGGACATGACGTAAGCCACACAAAATACGCGGAAGGTAAACATGCCCTATCGGCTATTGCTATTATTAAACTGGATGAAGCCTGCATGGTCTGATCAAAGGACCCCGCTTGCTGCTCACAGCCACAATATGCTCCGCTGGGACAAGTTAACTATCCGTTTGATCGTTTATTAGAGTTCCCAGCAATTTTATGCCTCCCTTTTTGCCCTAGTTGGCTCTGCTCAGGCTTGGTCTAATTGTCCAGCTCAGTCCAGGGCATTGCCTGATAACAGTCGACTGCCGATCTTCCTCACTTTCACGTTCGTTGCAACTATATATGAGACGTCGCGCGGAGCTGCGTGCTAGCTAGTTGCAGCTGCAGCATGTTTTAGATTTTTAAGGCGGGGCCTCCGCAAAAGCTAAAGTGGATGTGGGCATACACTCTGATGTGCATGCACACATAGGATGTGTGTAACATCACAGCTCTAGGAATACCACAAATATTCACGTACAGACACAGACATACCCAAACAGAAGTTCATACGCACACATGTCCACAAAGGAGGAAGTCCAATGGCTCAGTGACCGTAGAAAGCAAGTCTTTTAACGTTTTAACGTCAGCGTAACGTAATGTGTGTAGCAAAAGGAGTTAGCATGGATTTAATTACAGTGCTTGTCCACCTCAACCAAACACAGAAGACGTCATAGATGCAGAAATATGCGGATAAACGTTTAGACAGATGACGTAAAGTGTTCCTCAAGGGGGGATTCCACAAACAGCTGTTGGGAAAATTGTGCCTCAAATTTCACGATTAATCGTGCCTTGTTTTCTTCTTCATGTTATTAAGTCTGTCTTCAAATTGTTTCAGCCTTCGTACGTGAGTGGAACTCTGTCTGCTCAAAACGCAGACAGCGGCTACGGGAAAACGGTGGGAAAAGGGGTGAGAATGCGACAAGATCAAAGGCTTCAGAGAGCGGCACTCAGGAAAATAATGAGCCAGAAACTTCCCAGCAGGAGGGGCCCGATCAGGAAATCGCATAGTCATGCAGACGCATAAGAGGCCTGCTTAAATAGGTCACAATTTGCCAGGGACTGCCCTACGCCCAGTGAATAACGAGGAAGCCCGTGTGGTGTAAAAATACCTCCATCACGTGATCGTACACAAAGCGAAACCTAACGATAAAGTAAGCGAACTTCAGCGTTGCGGAGATGAATGTACAAATCTCCAGAGGAGAGGTAAAGAGATGAAGCGAACCGTTTAGACAGGGCATGCTCCCTGATCTAGCGGAAACAGCTAGGGAGCCTAGAAAAATATCAGAATCAACCTGCTAAGACTATAGAACGGCCCCCTCCAATCTGTAGCAGAAGTGTAGGCCAAGGCTGGGGACTTAGAAGAAGAATTAGAGGATGTAATGCACAATGAACGTGACGGTGATGGGAGAAGTGGGAGTTGTCCTGGCTGAAGGTATGGGTTTTGTGAGACAGTAGTGATATGATAGAAGAAGACGCTGCCGGAAAATGCCTGGAGCTGCTATATGGCGCGGGTACAAGAGAGCTTATCCAGCCATCATACCTCGAGATACTTATGAAAGTGAATACAGTCAGTGGGTCTATAGGGCTATGCGACGGAAAGTCGCACAGCTCTATAGATCCAATGACTGTAGAGCGACGACTGCTCAGGGAGAGGCAGCTCCCTGAGAAGTGCACTTTTAGTATGGCAAACGACAAGTTGTTGCGTACTGACTGTGTAGTTACTGGATTAAAGGCTTTTCAAGCGACTTGCTGGTAGAAACAGTTCAATATGATTTGATCATAGGATTCGATTAGTTAGTGACTCATGGGTTTCCAATCTGACAAGTCCAGAATATGCGTGGATGGTCGATGACGCCACCTACGCGCGGATCGCACTACCCAAATGGAAAAAGGAGAGTGTCGGCCTAGCGTGGCACAGCCCGAGATGCGCGCAGGGCAGGCCGGTAACCTGCTGGGAAGACGATTTTCAGATATGATGGCGCAAAACTCAAAAGCATCGCTGCGTCTGCCTCTCAAATGATAGAGCTCTCACACTAGGATAAAGGGACTCAAGACGAAAAGCCATATCAACGCAATGTTTTGCCAAACATGAGCGAATTCGAACTGGCTTAGTGTCCCGCCGTCACGGCTAAAATTCGCACTGCTTTTCCGTAACTTAAAAGTCGGGCCGCTTGACGTGAGAAATGACAGGGAGTATCGCTGCGTGCACTTTAGGCTCAAGACGAGCCAGTCCAACAGAGATTACGGCTTAAACTCCGCACAGAGCACCGCGATAGTTCTGAAGAGCGCGACGTGAACATTTTTTGTAAACAGTGAAACATTTGATGCCCTCGTGTTCGCTTCTGAGTTCTTCGTTCCCCGACTTCATACTATACTAAAGATATTGCGGATAGGTACTGTTCATGAATGGATCCAGATGAAAACCTTCATTAGATCCAGTGGCCCAAAAAAGACGGTGTAAGTGACAAACTGCCTTTCGCCCTGTCATTAAGCCATGGAAGTAAAATGTATTATCGCCTAGCCTTTCATGCACTGCGACCACGTTTCAAACCAGTATTAGCACGTAATTTTAACGCTACCAGCTCAGGGCAGGGCGTTATCTTAGCAAGCTTGAACGATTTTTCTGGCAACCCACGGAGCAACATGAATTTATTTGCACTTTGGGAGAGAGGCTCGCAAGTGGCCACAATCAGTAAAAGGTCCGGTGGCGGGGCTCATTGCAAGGCCACACCACATAGAAAGACTGCCCGTTAGGCTGCTATCCGCTTGTGTAGTATGTTCGGGGCATTTACCTATAAAGTAGCTCGAGCAGGAAGAAATTGATGCGTCTTTGCGGTAAGGCTGTTAGCTGCTTGATTTTCTTTACAGATGGAAACTTGCAAAGAGACTGACAAGTTTCAGTGCAGGCAACTCTGCACAGAATATCAGTCCACGTATACTCTGTAATCTGCCGTACAAGGCAGTGGAGTGCACACTGCGAGCAGTAGCATCAAGAGATACCCTTCGCAGATGGGATACCTCTTCAATGGATGTCTACAGTGAGTAGAGCTTTGCTTTATCAGCAAGTAGTCAACCTACGCCACAGTTTCCTCCACTTAGCTCATATTTTATAATGAAGTTAAGACGTATACTTTGTTTAGGAGTTCTGTTGTGGCTCCGCGTTTAAAATAATGCAATAGCGATGACACGAGGGTGGCGTCGTATAGCTCTGAGCGAATAATCGAGCCTTGATGGTGAAGCTGAATTTAGTAGACCAAAGCTTGTTAGGAGCACTCATTGGATATGAGCCGCGTACCAAAGCGTGTCATGAAGCTACGAAGGATGTAAATAGCGTTCTGAGAGCATTTCAATTACTGTAGTGCCGTAAACTCGTGACGGCCTCATCCTGAAAGAATTTGTTCGTTCAGTTTCGGCAGTTCTAAAGAGTGAAAGTCGGCTGACCACCAGATAAACAAAGTTAAAGCTTGAACCCGCTAGACGCCACTTGAAACTACACTCTTCATCCGTAATCTGAAGACACCTGCGGCATGTGCAAATAAAGGGAAAGCATCCTCTGGGATAGAGCATAACGGCAGTGAGCCTCTGCAAAATACACGGCTGTTCGATTAGAGGAATCGCAACAGGTTCCCTAAACCAGGAGCCGTAACTAAATAATAGCGCCCTTTGCTAACAGACAGGCTAAGCTTCAATATCGAGTCCTCATCGTTGGCATTAAAGCCAAGCGAAAGTTTCTCAATTGCATTGGCGGTATTCATTCGCATAACAATGCCACCCTCGACGCACAAAGCAGGGAATATTTGGGGTGCGTTCGCACAGGTTCATCGTGGGTTTTGTACAGTCGTGTTGCATTTATAGCACCGAGCATTCCTCCATTCAGACTTGGTCAACATCGTTCTTGCACGTAGCCGTATTTTTCAGTTCTGGCTATACAACTTTGCAGCAGTTCTACTCTCAGAGAAAGCCTACGATCCCACCGAGGCTTACAGAGTCTCCTTTAGATGCGAGTACTACCCATATGCTGATGCATGCGTCTAGAGTATCTACAGCTAGCTGCTAATACCTTTTGTCGGGACCTGTAGGGTTTCTCGCTCGTGCAGGGGTTGCTGAGAAGGGAAGGGATGGGAGCCCTGTGATAATACTGACAGTTGGCTAAGTGACTTTATGACGATGCCTGCGACCACTAGGCTTTATTAAGGATTTGTTGGGTGAGGAAAGGGCAGTCAGTCCAGCGGAGCAGCAGCTGCAGCTGCTGCGGCGGGAGCGGCTGTGCACATCTGCGGATGTAGATACACCCTTCTGTTGCTTGAAGGCTCCTTAGAAAGCTTGCAGCGTACCAAATTGCTGGAAAACTCTCTTCGCTCCTCCCACACGTGAACTAAGCTTGGCTGAGAGAGCGGCGGTGGCGTACGTGTTGTGTTGTTGCATGCCCAACGTGAAGATACACTCGGCGTTGGGTGCGGTGCGCTTGGTAGGAACCCGTCTTTTAACTTTGCCATTTCTTTCTGCAGCTTTCAAGTATAAATTCCTTTTCTCTCTTTCGCTTGTTCTCTCCCTGCTGCATCAGCCCGCTGCGCCTTCCCTCCCGGCGCAGCCGCAGCCGCCTAGTGCCACCTCGGCAGGGTTCGTTTCGTCGTCTTTAGCCTTGAACGGGGGGTTTAGACACAGAAACCCATTACAAAGCCTCTCCAGGGTTTCTTAAAGAAGCCAACAGGAGCACAGGATTGAAAACAAGCCCCGCATGTCTCCACACACCACTCAGACACCTGCAGGTATACTGCGCGACAGCCCACCGCATCCTTCTCTCCGCAGGTACGCTTGCAGGCGACGCAGAGTCCACTGGGGACACAGGGGGGCTTCCCGCAGTAGCTCATACCCTGAAATGGGCCTCGGAAATCCCATAATTCCCAGGGTGCTCTGCAGCCAGCGCTGTGGGGAGTAGCCAAGGACATTCACCAATACGGCGCTGCCAGCAGCTGTTTGGACTGCTGTCATTGCCTACATTAGCAGCCGCTGCTCCCGTGTGGCACAGAAGCTGTCAATGACGCGGCAGTGCCCTCCACAACTGCACGTGCCACTGCTGCAGCAGAAACGGCTGGGGCAGCAGGAGCAGCAGCAGCAGCAGCAGAACGAGCAGCAACAATCCGCGAAAGTGGAGAGGCAAACGCGCTGCAGCAGCTTTATCGATAGCGTCGCCTCCTGCGGGACTGCAGCAGCCGCAGCAGCTTCATCTGCTGCGCAGCACTAGTGCAGCAGCGCAGCACCAGTGCAACTGCGTCTGCGTCAGCAGCAGCGGCCGCAGCAGCAAAACCAGCAGCAGGCCGCTGACGGTTCTGCAGCAGCCAAATCCGTTCTTCTTAAAGACTTGAGTTTTGTTCTGACTGGTGGGGACAGTCCACAGAGGGGAGGTCTGTTGCTGCGGTGTACGTACAGGGCACCATGCGGGTGGCCGCCTGCCTGAGCGACAACTTTCTCCTCTCACTTTCTTCTCTTCCTGAAACGCAGAGGCAGTTCATCATCGCCATCTCCACCTGCAAAGATGAGGACCTTCTAGGCCACCTCCGGCCCTTCAAGGTACTGCTGAGGAGTTGGCTAGGGTTTAGGGTACTGCTGAGGAGTTGGCTAGTGTTTAGGGTTTAGGGTTTAAGTGCTCAGCCTCCTTCTTCATTCTGGCACATCAGAGAAGCATTTTAGGACAATGCAGAGCTTGCGGCCAGGGCGTAGTGGATGTTCTAGTGCCGCTAGTTGTGTTGGTGGCGGCAGTTGCTCTGCTGCTGCTGCTGCTGCCAGTTGTTCTGCTGCTGCTGCAGCGGGTTGTTCTGCTGCTGCTGGTTGTTCTGCTGCTGCTATTGCTGCCGGTTGTTGCGCTGCTGCTGCTGCTGCTGCTGCTTGTTCTGCTGCCCCTGCTGGCGACTGTTCTGCTGTTGCTGGTGCTGGTCGTTTTGCTGCTGCTGGTTGCTGTGCTGCTGCTGCTGCTGCTGCTGCAGCATGGCAGCAGCACGCGGGCGCGGGGCTTTGCTGCTGTGTGCGCAGGGCTGGATGTGGGAACGGCAGGGGGATGTGTCTGCGTGGGCGCCGGCCCTAAACCGCTTTGACGATCTCTTGAATGCCTACGCAGTGCACACAGGGCTTGCGCCTGAGGCTGCAGCTTCCCGTAGGTTCAGCGCAGTTCCCTAGGCCGCTGCAGCAGCAGCAGCAGCAGCGGCAACAGCGGCAGCAGCAGCAGTGGCCTGCGGCTTGTGCTGCGTGCAGAGCCTCCCCCTTCCTTTGTCCCTTGTGAAGCCCTTGTTGTCGCCATTCTCGAGACTTCTTACATTGTGCTCGAGAACTGTTCCTCTAAGGCAAGTGCACTACGGGGGCTGAGGGGCCCTGGGGGCCCCCGACCAGCTGGGGGCCCCCCCCGCGACTTGTCTTTAGAAGGGTAGCCCCGGGGACCCCAGGGGCCCCCGCAGAGGCCGCTCTCTGTGCAGGGGAGTTGCTGCTGCTGCTGCTGCGCTGTGCTGCTGCCAGTTTCTCTACGCCTCTGTGGATGTCGTCACTGCCCTGCTCGAGTCCTTCTGCCTCCCCATAGTTTGCGGGGCCATTCAGCTCCTCGCCGTCTGCTACGGCTTCATAAGGCGGTAACTGCCGCTGCCCCTGCCCTCCCCAGCCCTGGCCCCTGCTGCGCAGCAGCAGCTGCTGCGCAGCTGCTGCTGGCCCCAGCTCCGCAGCTGCTGCCCAGCAGCTGCGCAGCGGCTGTTGCTGGCCCCAGCGGCGTTGCTGCTGCGCAGCAGCTGCTGCCGACCCCTGCTGCGCAGCAGCTGCGCAGCTGGGGCCCCAGCGGGAGCAGCAGCAGGGCCCAAGCCCCTAAGAATGAGCAGCTGTGGGCCCTTCTGGGGCCCCCGCGGCTGCAGCCCAGGCCTAAGGGGGCTTTCACTGCTGTGTCCTTTGTGCTGCAGAAACCGAAGAAATGCCCTTCCGCGGGACTGCCCCGACTTCGGAAATCGCCTCTCGCTGTTCTGCTTCAGACCCGTGGCCTATGACGCCTTCGTGCTGCAGCGGCAGCCGCAGCTGGCAGCTGCGCGCACCGCAAGGCACTCGCCGTCGCCGCCCCCTCTGCCGCGGCTCAGCAGCAGCAGCAGCGGCAGCAGCAGCAGCAGAGGCAGCGGCGGTCCCGGTGACGGCGCGGGCATGGCGGTTGAAGGCGATGCAGCAGCAGCAACAGCAGCGGCAGCAGCCGGCAGCAGCGAAACAGCGGCAAACCGGCTGGACCTTCTGTCGTTTTGTCTCGCCGATGAGCTGCCGTCAGACATCGACGGGTTCTTCGAGTTGCAGTGGAGTGTTCCTGCTGCTGCAGCGGCAGCAGCTGCAGGAGACAGGAGGGGAAGTGGCTGCAGTGACGCCATGATGGTGGACCATCCGAGCGACAGCAGCAGCAGCGAGCAGCAGCCGCAGCAGCTGCAGCAGCCGCAAGCAGCGCGCACCGTGAGGTTGTTTTGCTCGGAGCTGCTGCTGCCCGGCTTCTGTCGCCGCACAGTGCCCCATCTTGATGGGACAGCGTCGTCTTGTTGCACCAGCACCGCTGCTGCTGCTGCTTCCTGCAGCAGCAGCACCACCAGTAGCACACCGGACTGCTGCAGCAGCTCCAGCAGAGACTGCACGGCCTGTGGAGCCCTCGAGGCCCACTGCCAGGCAATTATTCGCAAGTACAACATACCGCCGCAACACCATCCGGTACGGACTTGGGACTTTAAGATGGAGTTTGAAGGCCAGAAGATAGAATGTGGCATTGGCAGATTCTGCCATTTCTTGTGTAATTGCGCTCTTGCTGCTGCTGCTGCTGCTTTTTTGTCCCAGGCCGTGCGCCATCGCATGCGTTTACTGCACGGGCTGCGTTGTCCAGCATACCGCGGCGGCTTGGTCGACGTCTATTTGTGTTCTCTGTCATGCCTGATGATTGTATCTCCGGCTCAGTTCTCCCAGATGCTGCAGCAACAGCCGTTGCTGCTTCCGGAGTTTGCGGCGCTGCTGAAGCATGCAGAACGGATCAGTTCCCGCACTCTTCTCCTCGCTGCGGACCTTCTGTCGCTCCTCCTGGTCAGCAGCAACTGCAATTGTTAAAACCTTAAGACATCGCCTGGGGCGCGCTTGCAGCCTCTTTTTTGTCGAAAGCAGCTTCGAGAGCAGTTGCTGCTGCAGCACTCGACACCAGCCTGCGGCTTTGCAGCTGGAGCCGGTTTTTGGGGTTTTGCTTGCTTGCTGCGACCTGAGCATCAGAGTATTTCGTTTGTTGTCTGGGGCTTCTGCTGCAGGAAGACAAGACCCTATATCGGCAAACCGCTGGTCTTGTCGGTGTGTTTTCTCCCTACGGTTTATTTCTGTCTTTGTTGCGGCGGCTGCTGGCGAACCCCTTTGCTGACCGGCCCTTTCGCGTGTCTCGGATCCACACGGCGGTCAGCAGCAGAGCCAGCAGGAGCAGCAGCAAGTGCCGCTGCTGCCAGCAGCAGCAGCAGCAGCCGGTGATCGAGTACGTGGTTGTGGAGGCGGCGGATGAGGCCGAGCTGCGCTCTTGGGAGCAGCGAGTGGCCAAGCCGGGGGCCCTTCGCCAACTTGAAAATGACCTCAACCGCATGCAGACCCTCATGCACCTTTTGGCGGCCTACTCCGCGATAGTTGGCACCACACACAGCGTCATACATGCCTTCGTACAACCAAGTCAGTGGGGGAAACTGGGGCTAGCTCTAGGGCTTAGACTTTAGGCTGAGCTTTCCAGGCTTGCCCTGTAGTTAGCCCTCTTTGAGCGGAGGCCACGGAGTTCAGCGCCGAGACCCTTGAGCAAGGGCGCGGGGTATTTGCGGGAAAGTGGAAGGAGCAGGGCCTAGAGTTTAGGTTTTGGCTTGGGTTTTGGCCTTTAGGGCTCATGGTCCATAGTGTAGATGCATAGAGGCAGAGTCTGTAGGCGCAGGTTTAGCGTAGGTGGGGGCCAGGAGGTGCAGTTTCATTTCGTAAAGAAGGTCTTTGTGGTGGTTGGGCTGCACCGCTCTGCACCAGGGGGATTCTTCACGTTGCGGCGTTGCGGGGTTTGGCCTGAGGGCTGAGGGCTAGGGTTTGTTTGTGTTTTCAGGTCTGCTAAAAGCTCTTATAGGGTTTCTGCGTCACCGGGACCCTCTCTTGGTTCCCGTGCAGATGATAGTCTTGCGGACACTGGAGGCGCATGTCGAACAGCAGCACAGCAGCAGCAGCACCAGCAACAACAGCCAGCTGCTGCAGTTCATTCAAGAGGAACTGCAACTGCCTGAAAGGCTCCAGGAGCGCATGCTCTATGACGCAGCCTGCATGCAGCAACGAGTGAAAGACATGCAGCAGTATGAACGCTGGGTTGAAAGCTGCAGCTGCTGCAGAAACAGCAGCAGCAGCAGCGGTGGCAGCGGGAGCAGCGAGCTTGCCGTAGACGGGGGAGAGAAGCCCGCTGTGACAGCTCCAGAGAGCAGCAGCAGCAGCTACAGCCCCATTTGCTGCTCCTCATACGCCGGCATTGACTGGACAGAGCGTTGGGTCTACCCCAAAGATGTATGTCTCATTTGCGCAGTTTGTTGATTGACCACCGCATTTGCCCTTTATGCGTTCCCTGTCCTTCTTGGCTGCTGCTATCCCGTGCACTTATTTCCTGTGGCTTCGTCACTTTTTCTGTGTCTCCATGCCCAGAATATTTTAGTGAAAATTCTTAAATATGGGCACTTTGATACGAAAGCGCTCGTGCCTGTACCTCTCTGCTCGCTTGTTTCTGTAGCTGCACATCTGGGTGAATTTCAGCCTCTCTTCCACTATCGTTCTTTTTATTTGTGCTGCCATCGGTCTTTGGGTGCTGGCCTATTCTGTCTCAAATTGCAACATTCTGGACACCGGAGCACGCAAGTGCAGATACATGTATATGTATGTACGTATATATATTTTATATATATATATATTTGTTTGTCTTGTAGTGTGTTCTCACGTGTACTCGGCGGTTACATGTATTGCCAGTTCATTTCTTGTTTGTTGAGTGTATGTACAGTTTGTGCTCAAAATGCGTAGAAATAAGTAGCGTGGAATTTGCGCGCTTTCTTGAAAAGGCAACTATGCGTGTTTATGCGTAGGCTCTCTTCCCCACATTCACTGACACAGTGTACATGTATTTATAATATGAAGATCGTCTAATGAACAAATACAGATGTGTTTTTATCATTTGTATATGCACAAATATGCGCGAACACGCACCCCATTCGCGAGATGCCGTGCTGAGTCACTTTGGTGTCTTCAGGGCAGCGATGATGAGCGGCTGCTGTATTGGCTGAAAGCCTGCGAAGTGGAAACGCGGCGCTGCGTGCTGAAGACGGCGACGAAACAGTTTTATTTCTTGGCAGCAAACCACAAAGCAAATCCCCCGTTCTTCAGAGACATGCTGGCGCCCAGGGCGCCGCTCTCCGTCTTGTGTTCAGATATCATAGGAAACCCTGAACAGTAAGGCTGACTCTTGCGCTGCTGCTCTGGCTGCTGCTCTTTATGCTGCCGCGCTTTCGCTTCTTGCTTGCTGCTCTCGCTCCGGATGTTGCTGCTGCTGCGCTGGCCGCTGCTGCTCCCGCTGCTGCTGTGATTCTGACTTTCGCATGAACTACTTCAGCCCCCTTTTTGCATGGGCAGTCTTGTTGCGATAGTTTGCTGCAGCTCTGTTTGCTACTGCTGTGATCGGCTGCTCCTTTTGCGCTCTTTTTGCACCTATGTTCTAATCAGGGCTACTCCCTATACAATGGCTACTATGAATATAGCTCTTGCAGCATGTGGCGGCTCTTCTTGTTTTTGTGCAGCTGTTGTTCCCCTGTGTTGTGTTCGTGGCCGATTATAAGGTATTCACCCACTTGTGCATGCATGAATAGTTTGGAGAAAATATGAAATCTTTTCCAAGGGCTGGCTTGCTGCTGTTTCTTTGGGGCTGTCTTTGCAGTTTCGGCGTTGGCTGCGTTGCCTCCTTCTTCTCGGTCATTACGGACGCTGTCTCCGACGCCCCCCGTCACGCCACAGCGATCGCACAGTTGCCTGTCGTGTCTCTGCTGCTGGCCTCCCTGCATGCGTCATACCTGCGCATTTACTTGCAGCAGCATCAGCAGCAGCAGCTGCAGCTGCAGATGCAGCAAGAGGGCCGGGAGAAGGAGGAGGGTCAGGGGCCAGGGGAAGGCCTAAGCCCGCAGTTTCACCACCAGCAGCCGCTACTGATGCTCTGCGAGCAGCAAGACATGCATCTGCTACTGCGGAGGCAGCAGCTAGCACAGCAATGCGTGCTGCTGCACGAGGGCACCCTCAACGCCTTGGGAGCCTTCATCACCGCCTTGGCCTCGCACACTGCCGGCCTGCGCGTCCTTAGGCAAGACAAGGTGACAGAGCTCGTCGATTCGGAGCTTCAAAAGCTGCAGCAGCCAAATAAACAGGAGACGGAACAGCAGCAGCAGCAGCAGCCCCAAGGTCAGTCGCAGGAGGGGGCTGCGCCCGATGGGGAGCAGCAAACCCCAAGCGCTGCTGTCCCTTCAGGCCCTTCGGGACAGCAGCAGCAGTCGCCTGCTGCAGCAACAGACCAAGCTGCCGAGCCAGCGGGACGTGATCAAGCAGCGACGAGCGCTGCAGAAACAACTGCTGCAGCCACAGCAGCAGAGGCTGCACCAGCGGCAGCAACCGCGGCAGCAACCGGCGGCGAAGAGTCAAGTCAAATGGAAGTGTGTGGGACGCACCCACAGAACGAAGGTGCAGCAGCAGCGACTTCAGCAGCAGCTACAGGGCCACCACCTGCAACACGTGCTGCAGCAGAAGTGGCTGGGCCCCCACAAGACGAGGCGGGAGCGGTGCAGGCGGAGAAGGACGCTTTGCTGCTGCTGCGGCGGCACTTGCAGCTGCAGCAGGAGGACCTCCTGTCATTCCAGGGAGCACTGCGGCACCCAGATGGGCGCTTCTCTCCGTGGGCTGCCTGTTCTCTTCTGGTGCATGCTGCTGCTTCTGCGGATGTGGTTCTTCTTGACAGATTCGGAGAAGCTGCAGCAGGGGTGAGCGCGCTGGGGGTGCTTATGCTGCTGCTGAAGTTCGCTGTGCTTGCTGCTGGGGCATTTTTTGGGTGCTTCGGCTGTTCTCTCTGAGCAGCAGCTTGTTGCTGCGGTGTGCTATTGCTGCTGCTGAAGCACCGTCTTGGCTGTGCCTGCTGCTGGGGTATTTCTTCGTTGCTTCGGCTGTTCTTTCCGCACAGCAGCTTTTTCCTGCTGGTGTGCAAAGGGTGGGGTTGTTGTTGCTGCTTCTGCAGCTGGGGACTGCGCTGGACGAAGTGCTGGGGGCCATAGCGAATTCGTCCACCTCGACTTCGGAGTCTTTGGGGGGCACTGAGGCCAGAGACGCTCTGGTCCGCCAGACGCTGCTGCTGCTGCAGCAGCTCATCGTTGCAGCAAAGAAGCTTGAGCCCTGGAAGCCCGTGTCGCCGGCCCGCGCAGCGGAAGAGACTCGCCAGAAGGCCAAGCAGCGGCCTATGGACGTTTCGGACTTGGAGGTGAGCAACAGCTGACTCTCGCTGCTGCTGCTGCTGCCGCAGCTGCAGCTGCTGCAGCTGCTGCTGCTGCAGTTTCTTGTTGCTGCGGAGGGTCGTTGCTGCTGCGTGTAGCGGGTGCTGCTTCTCATGCACTGCTTCCTGCGCTTTTGCTGCTGCTGCGCTGCTGCTGGGCTGCGCAGCTGCGAGGTTCTTCTTCGGAATGGCTTTTGGATCGGCTGGCGAATGCTGGTCGATTTTTGTCTGCGTTCTTGGCTTCGACGGAGACACAAAGGTCCTTTGTCTCTCGAGGGGGCATTGTGCTGCTGCTGCAGCTGTGCGACAGCAGCTGCCTGCCCCCCGGCCTGCTGCACCTTTTCCCCCAGCACCCCCTCGTGCACGTGCTGCGCCATGCGGCGCCGTACGACTCCACGCTGCAGCAGCAAGCAGTGCAGCAGCTGCTGCTAGACAGGGGGCTTTTCGCGCTGCAGCGGCTGCTGACCCTGAAGCGGCGTTGGCAGGAACAGGGCTTCTGGCCTTGCCGTGCGCCTGCACCGGAGGTTGCTGGTGCTGCCGCTGCTGCCGCTGCTGCAGCAGGCGTGCAGCAGCAGCCGCAGCTGCTGTCTACGATGCCAGAGCCTCTGCGCTCAATTCCAAGAAATGAAAGAAAAGAATTAGTGTTCGCGTTGCATGCTTGCTGCAATGCCATCACCCTCATGCTGTCGCTACACCGCGAGTTCTGTCAGGCGTACGGGACAACGCCTTCTAGGGCTACTCCGCCGTTTGCGCAGCAGCAGCACGTCCACCAGTTGCTGCTGTTGAACCTCAGCCACCTGCTGCTGCTGCTGCAGCCTTTGCTGCCTTGGCTGCTGCAGCTGCTGTATGCATGCGCCGTGCCGGCGGACGGTGAGAACCCGTCGCTGCTGAACCAGAAGCACAACAGCCACGAGCACCCCTCAGTAAGGGCCAGCAGGCTGCTGCACGAGGAGCAGCAGCAACAGCAGCAGCAGTCCAAGCTAGGCACAGCAGCAGCTGCAGCAGATCAGCCTCTCTCCAATAACGACATGCTATGGAGCTCTCTGGGCGAATTCGCCTACTCGTCGCCTCCTCCCCTGCCAGCTGGCTGCAGCAGCAGAATCAGCAGCAGCAGCAGAATCAGCAGCAGCAGCAGCAGCAGCAGCAGTGACAATAACAACGCCAGCAGCGGCGCCAGCGCTGAAGCCAGCAGCGCCGCCGCCGCCAGTAGCAGCGATAGCAGCAGCAGCGACGGCATGAGAAATGCAGTGGGCAGCGGGGCCAAATTCATATCAGATGAAGCAGCAGACAGTCCAGTGGTCCTTCAGGAGCTGCTGCGCGCAGCTTGCCTTACTTTCAGGAACTTCCTCTGCATGGTGAGTATTTTCTTCCTTGAGCATGGCCTGCTGCTTGCGCTGCTGCAAGGCCTGCAGCAGCAGCGGCTGCTGCTGCTGCTGGTTCTTGAAGGTGCGGCAGCGGCGGCTGCAGCTGTCCAGCAAACTCTTGTTTTGTGGAAATGCATCTCTTTTGCCGAACACGGGGCTCCTGGACTCTAATGGGCCTGTTTGGCGCCTGCAGAATAGCTGCCGCTGCTGTTTCTGCTGCTGCTGCTGCTATCGCTGCAGGTGAGCCGCCAAATTAATGGCGGCGGGCTCCGCAGGAAGTCGCCGCAGCAACGGCAAATTGCGTCGGCTCATTTATTCCTCATAGCGGACACGGCAAGAGGCTTCTTGGACTCTATTCCTTCTGTCCCGCTGCCTGTGGCTCCGCTACTGCATGCACTGCCAGCTGTGACTGCTGCGGCTGGCAGCAGCTGTAGCAGCGCGCAGCAGCTGGTCGAGCCTGAGGCTGCAGCTGCTGCGGTGGACGCTGCGCGCGCAGCAGCAGTAGCAGCCCCCAGCTCGGCGGCCGAGATGGAGGTGGACAGCGGCGTCAGCAGCAGCAACAGCAGCAACAGCAGCAGCAGCAGCAGCAGCAGCAAGTTCAGCATTCAAGGGCTCTCAATGGCACAGTCGCTTTCCTACTTGTCAGACGTTTGCGACATTCTGTACAAATTGCACGTTGACGAAAAGAGTAAAGGAGTCCTGATGACCCTCAGCTTCGACCTGTTCCACAAGGCAAGTAGCCTTTGGAGAAGAGCAGGAGGAAAAGCAGGAGCAGCAGGCCCAGCAGCAAAAGTAGCAGCAGCAGCAGCAGGCCCAGCAGCAAAAGTAGCAGCAGCAGCAGCCGAAGAGCGTTTTAAATAACGGCGCCAGCGGCTCCAGAAGCAGGGGCGCAGGGCGACTCACAGCTACTGCTGCGCTGCAGCAGCACTGTTGCCGCTGCCAGCTAAACAGCCACACGCTGTCTGTTGCTGCTGCTTTGCGCGTTTTCAGGTTGGAGGGTTCTCTGCGTTCCTGCGGGCTTTTCACTACAGTGCCGCATGCAACGTTGCGGTGTGTGCACTGTTGGCTACTCGGGTGTGCTCCTGCTGCAATCCGATGGCTGTGCAGCAGCAGCAGCAGCCGGACCAGCAGCAGATGCATCAGCCGCAGCAGCAGCAGCAGCAGGCTGAGACAGAAGCCTTCGAGGCGATCAAGCCGTGCACGCATCTCACAATACGGAAGATGCTTCCAGTATCCCTGTTTGCTGCAATCGTTCCAAGCCAAGACCCGAAGCAGCAGCAGCAGCAGCAGCAGGAGGCAGAGGAACGCCAGGCAGTCTTCATCCAGTGGGTCGAGGAAGCAGCAGCACACATTGCTGCTGACTGCCTCTCAATTTCCCAGCTGGTCTATTTGCGGAACGTCGCAGCTCGCCAACTGCAAAGCTGCCTCACCTATTTGGACAGGGTCACTTCCTGGAAGCGCTGCATGAACTCTGCGTTCACGGCGCAGGCTGTGAGGTGGGCTGTGGCTCTCGCTGCTGCCGCAGCTGCTGCTGCTGTCAGTGCTTCTGCTGCTGCTACTGCTGTCTGTGCTGCTGCTGCTGCTGTCAGTGCTGCTGCTGCTACTAGGAAGGCGATGGCGTCCCACTGTTACTGCCGCTGCCGGTGCCGTGGAGGTGGGGCTAGCGAAGTTCTTTGCTGCGTGCATTGACTGTCCTTTAGAGAGCTGCTGCTGCTTTTGCTGCTGCAGGTACTACCCGAGGCCCTCTTACTTCGAGCCTATGGAGGATGACGGGCAGCAGATAACTGCTCCGGCAGCGGCGGGAGAGGCCACGGCCCCACTTCCCGGCGGTTTCATTGGGGCGGGAGTCGACCTTGATCTGGGCAGCAGTAACAGCAACAGCGGCAGCAGCAGCAGCAGCATCAAGGAGGAGAGCAGCAGCAGCAGCAGCAGCAGCAGCAAGCTGATGACATACTCAACGTCGCTGGAGACGCTGAGCGTGGCGTACTCGGAGCTGCACTACTTGTGCTGGGCAGACCGCGGGCAGCTATCATCCGTGTGGACTTCAGCGGGAGCTGCTGCTGCCGGCGAGACTGAGGAGCAGCAGCAGAAGCAGCAGCGGCTGCAGGAGCTGCTGCTGCAGATCATCGTGCACCCAGACATTGCCTGCATAGATGCTGTGGGAATGCTCCGAAGTGTCGGCTGCGAGGCAGCAGCACACACTTATGTCTGGTGGGTCTTTGTGGCTCGCTGTGGGGCCCCGCTAACGGAGCGCCAGGTGCTGCAGCACTTTCCTCTGCACAAGCATTCAGCAGCAGCTCCGGCGCCGGACGCGGCGCCTGCCAGCCCTGCTGCTCTGCCTGGGAACCCTGGCGAAGCCATCGGAGCAGCAGCACTGGAGCCTCTTGCTGCTACTGCACGCGGCCGCGGGAGCGCCTCGGCAGGCGCAGCCAAGCGGGCGGGCAGCCGCCGCAGGGGGCAGCAGCAGCAGCAGCAGCAACTGCAGCAGCAGCAAGCTGGCGCCCCAGTGGGAGCCCTCGGCAAGGAGTCCGAGGACTGCAGCGACGAAGCCTCTCGGCAGCTGCACGTCCTCATTGCTCCTTCGCTGCAAAGAACAATTCTGTTCTTTCCCCGCATCTTCTTCCACCTTCTGGATACTCAGGTAATGGTTTTGTGCCTGGGGCTTGCTGCTGAGGGCTTGGGCTAGGGGTGCGACACAGTTTGCTTTTGCCGTCGCCGGCTGCAGCAGCAGCTGCAGCAGCAGCTGCAGCAGCAGATGCGTGCGTGTTTTTGCTGCCTTTCAGACGCCTCAGCGCCGGCAGCAGCTTCGAAGAGTCTACGCACACACTGTGGAGGCCGTGGGCACAGCGCAGCAGCAACGGATGATGGTGCCGGGTGGCGGGTCTGCTGCAGCAGCAGCTGCTGCTGCAGCGGCGGCAGCTGCTGCAGCAATCCAGCAGCAGCAACAACAGCAGCTGCTGTTGCTGCACCAGCAAGTGGAACAGCTCGTGGAGATGGGCTTTTCCCGCGCTGACGCGCGAAGGGCAATTGAGTCCTCAGGTGGAAGAGGTGTCGAGGCTGCAATGGACTTTCTGCTGGACATGCAGAGGCGGGATGTTGCTTCCGGGGAAGAGCAGCAGCAGCAAGACAGCAGCACAGGCGGCACCCCCCGTGGGGACGAGGCAGCTGCTGCAGCGCCTGCCGCGCCGGCTGCTCCCCCAGAGGCCAGCCCGGCAGCAGCAGAGCAGCAAGACAGCAGTAGCAGCAGCAGCGCTGGCAACCCAGGTGGAGACTCAGCCCCAACCGAGCCAGCAGCAGCACCTCCGGCAGAGGCCCAAGCCGCGGAAGCTCCAGCAGAAGCACCAGCAACGCCAACTGCCCCTCCTTCAGCTGCAGCCACTGCAGCAGCAGAAGCTTCTGAAGCTTCTCGATCAAACGCAGCAGCAGCAGCAGCAGGGGCTGGGGCTTCAGACGGAAGCCGCGCAGTGTCGCCGTTGGCTGCAGCAGCAGAGACTTTGTATGGGGCCATCCACGCGACTCCGCCCCAGCAGCTGCCCTCGGGTGTCATGCGTGCTGCACTTAGTGCAGCAAGTGCTGCTGCTGTTGCTTTGCCTCTGTCGCAGCCCTCGCTGCAGCTGGCTGGGGACGGAGAAATCAGGTGGACTTGTGGGCTGCTGCGCGACCAGCTGCAGCAAGAAGCAGTCTGGGGAACGCCGCCGCAGCCCCTGCTGCAGGCGCTGCTCAGCATTGCCAGCAGCAACAGCGAACTGGCAACCAGGCACATGCAGGAATCCAGCAGCAGCAGCAGCAGCAGCAACACTTGTACCGTTGGCGCGTCGACAGCAGCCTTGGTGAATGCGTTCACTGCGGTAACGGGCCAGCCGGAAACTCAAGAGCCATGGATGGACCAGCAGCAACAGCAGCAGCAGCAGCAGCAGCAGGAAGAGCAGCCGCATCAGCAGCAGCAGCAGCAGAACGCGGAGGCGGCGAAGCCGCACGAGCCCACAGAACTCGAGTTGCTGCTACGGTACGCAGACGAGGAAATGGGGCGCCAGCTTCCACCACAGCAGCAGCAGCAAGACAAAGCGATCGACGAGCCGCAGCAGGAGCAGCGGCAGCAACGCGACGTGAAGCGGCCGCCGCAGCTGCAGCGGGTGCTGCACGGGCACTTCAGCGACGCCTTTGCCCTTTCGCTTGGGGCTTTGCTGCGGCACAGGCTGCTTGAAGATCTCATTTCGAGTGCATGCGTTTCTCCATTAGGAGTCCCGGGTCTTTGTGAGGTCTTTTTGAAGCTAATCTGCTCATCCTGCGACCTGCGGCCGCAGCCGCTGCAGCAGCAGCAGCAGCAGCAGCAAAAAGAAGGGGCCGCAGACGCAGAAACTGCAGCACAGGGAGAGGCCGCTGCTTCCGCTGGAGCCGAGGAAGACGGGGGTCAGATGGCAGCTCCCCCAACCGAGCAGCTTTACCCGTGGGAGGCGGAGAGCAGCAGCAGCAGCAGCAGCAACAACAGGGGCACGCGGCAGCTGACCTCTGTGGAGAAGAACACTGCTGCTGCAGTGTATATGCTCGTGCTCAGACTGGCATACCTGCGTGCTGCTTTGCAGCACCTAGTGAAGGCAGACCCGACTCTAATGGGGTGCAGGGTGCCCTCAGCAGCAGTTGCTGCGGGTACAGGAGCAGCAGCAGCAGCAGCACGCCAGAGCGACCTTCAACGGGCAATGGGAGTCCACGTCTGCATGCGTGCCCAGCAACAGCTGTACTGCTGCAGCTTTTTCATGGCGCACTTGCTGCACCGGCGTTTCTGTTGGAAAAGCATGCTGCAGCAGTGTGCAGAGGCAGCAGCAGCGGCGTGTGAGCCAGGCAGCGCAGCAGCAGCGGCGGCCGCTGCTGCTGCAGCACATCCCATGTCCCTCTTCTCCTCCCTCATCTGCACCTACGCCTCTGCAAACGTCCATACTGCTTCAGCAGCAGCAGCAGCAGGGCAGCCGTTGCTGACGGATGTGAAGGGATGGTTCCAATATCCCGAGATGCTGGATTCGTGCGAAGCCGGAGCAGCGGCAGCAGCAGCAGGAACAGTGAAGGCCTCCACACTGCTGCCGCTACCGGGCTGGTGCCTCCTGAGCTATCCACCCACAGGCACCATGGCCATTCAGGAGCTGCGTGTTGCTGCTGCAGTGCCCAAGTACGGTTTGCTGCGACTGATTCCAGTGGACGGCGTGGAGGCGCAGAGAGAGCAGCTGCAGCAGCAGCAGCAAGGCGCAGCAGCAGCAGCTGGTACTATCATCACCGACCGCCCATCGGGCCTCAATGCACCTGCTGCCTCGTATCTTGCGGCCTTCGTCTTGCCTTCTCTGCTGTGTATGGAAGAAATGATGCACATGTATCTGCTGCAGGACACAGCAGCAGCACACGATGCGCAGCAGCATGAGACTGGCACCAGCAGCAGCACTGGCAGCAGCTGTAGCAACGCGGGATCGGATTCCCTTACCTCTGCAATGGGGGCCTCCATTGTGGCCGCCAACAACAGCAGCAGCAGTAGCGGCAGCAGCAGCAGTTTAGCACAGCCTGCTCTCACGGGCAGTAGCCAGCGAGGGGTAACGCCCTCAAGAGCCACCCGTTCTGCGCTTGGCAGCACCAGCAGCACCAGCAACGGCAGCGACAGCAGCAACAGCAGCAGGAACGAGGCGGCACCAGGAGGGGCAGCTGGCGATGTGGGGTTCGATGAGCTGCTGCGGTCATTCACTGCAGCAGAGCAGCGGCAAGTGGTTGCTTCTTGCCTAGACTTGCTGCTGGTGTTCCCTGCAGCAGATGGCGACACAGTGCTGGCGATGCTGCAGCTGCTGCGGCGGCTTACCTCGATTTACAGCAACGCCTTGATGCTGCTGCTGCACCAGCCGAAGGGCCGCTACCGGGCGGCCCCCGTGGCTAGTCAGCAGCAGCAGCTGCCGGTGCAGCACCACCACCACCAGCACCACCACCACCAGCAGCAGCAGCTGCAGCAGCCCCTGGGCTGGGGCCTGGGCGTGCTGCTGCGGCTGCCGCGGACTGCAAGCTGCAGCGGGCTGGTCTCTTTGCTGTGCGCCATAATAACAAATGTCCTCGAGGAGCCTTCTCTCATTGCGGCATGCGTGGAGAGGGGCTTGCGAGTGGCTTTTGCTGCTAGCAGCAGAATGGCTCACCAGACACACCTCAGAGTACGCTGAGTGCAAGCCCGGCTCCACCTGCAGCAGGTTTTCCTGCTGCTGCTGCTGCTGCTGCTGTGGTTTCGATCCTGGGCTGTGTCGATGCTGCGGCTGTAGTTTGTGCTGCAGCAGCAGGTGGGGTTGGGGTCTAGTTGCGTGTTTCTCTTGGCGTGCCAGTTACCACACTTCGGTGCAACTTTGCTGCTGCTGCTGCTGCTGCTGTGCTCGTGCAGGTCCACGGGAACTCTCCTACGGAAGAAACGCCTGCGCCGTTGCTGCCTGTCGAGTCTGTGCTAAAGTCTTTGGGGCCGCTGCTGTCGCGGAACCCTTCTTTGGTGGAGCAAGTGCTGAGTTACTGCTGCAGCATCCACAGGCAGGTGCTGCAGCCGGAAGACCCGCAGCAGCAGCAACAGCAAAAGCAGCAACAAGAAGGGCAGGAGGGCGCAGAAGGAGGGCTCCCTGAGGGCACTTCAGCGCCTGCAGCAAACAGCCAAGAACAAGCCTCAGACACATCAGCTGTAGCTGCCAGCACCCGCACGGGAAGTGCAGCAGCTGACGACGGCTGCAGCACGGCAGCAATGGCCGAAGACACGGCGGCCACAGCAGCAGGCGCCCAAGAAGATGTGAGCGGCAGCAGCAGCAACAGCAACAGCAACAGCAGCAACGACACCAGCAGCATTGTGCCGCGCCAGTTTTATCCCAGCAGCATTTTCGTAGGCCCCAAGGCAGGCTATCTCTTCGGCAGGGGCTCCAAAGGTTTGGGGTATTATTACTGCAGCAGCAAAAGCGGTGACAGCAGCAGCAATGTCAACGGAAGCAGCGCAACTGATGGGCGCACGTGGTGCTGCAGCGACAAGTCCTTCCAGGAAGTTTTGCTGCTGGGATGGCTGACGGAGGAGAAGCGGCAGCAGCAGCAGCAGCAGCAGCCACAGCAGCAACAGCTGCAGCGCCGAGTGCGGCGGCTGCTACAGGCTGCAACAAAGCCTCCAGTTGTGGGTCCAGTGGTCCTCTCAGTGCTTTTGGATCACTTGGTGCTGCTGCTCAGCGTGCATGCATGGACAGTTCCTGCGCCGCTGCCGAAGCCGGCGCAGCAGGAAGAGCAGCAGCAGCAGCAGCAGCAGCGGGAGTGGCGGCAGATGTGGGAAGTGGAAAAAGGCCTGCATTCACATACACAAAAGCCAGTGTTTCCCTTCATTGTCACTGCTGATCGTCTTCTTTACATTTTGACGCAGCTTGTGTCTCTTTTCCCCCACATGCTGCCGCTGCTGCTTAAGCCCATTTCACTGGCGTTTCCCGCTGCACTGTCCCATGCACAGGACAGCAGCAGCAGCAGCAGCAGCAGCGCAGCAGCCGCTGCCGTGCAGGTGAGTGGCCGCAGTGCTGGGCGGACGAGGCTGAAACAGCAGCAGGGGCAGCAGCAGGCAAATGGAGTCAAAATGGAGATAGCTGCTGGCCCGAAGCAGCAGCAGCAGCAGCATCTGCTGCACCTCGAGCCCAGACTGTACATGAAGGAGCCGTTTCCTTGGCCGTTTGTCTCCTCTTGCCCCGAGTTGCTGCGGTGCTGCGGCAGCGACGTGCGGCTGCTGCTGCAGCACGGGACCAAAGACCAGCAGCAGCAACAGCACCAGAGCTGCGGGGGTCCACCGCGCATGTCTGTTGTTGACGTCTTGGTGCACGAAGTGCTGCCGCGGTTGCTGTCAATCTCTCTTGCGGGGACCTCGCAGGCTTCCAGCCAGCAGCTGCAGCAGCAGCTGCAGCAGCAGCAGCAGCAACAACGAAAAGCAGCAGCTGGGATGCTGCAGCAGTTTTCCAATCTGCTGGCAGCCATGGGAAGCAGCAACGCGGAGATGCGCCTTGTGCTGATTCGCCACGTGGTGACTTTGCTGCGGGTGGCCAGGGGGCGCGCAGCAGCAGCAGCAGCAACAGCAGGAGACCTCAGCAGCAGCAGCAATAGCATGACTGCAGAGGCATTGGAGGCACTAAAGGGCAAGGACCTCTTGGACATTAGTGTGGTTTCTGTTCTGGCGGGGCTGCTTCAGCGGCTGCTGGCAGCAACTCCTCCTGTGCTGCCTGCACATGCGCAGCAGCAAAATTCCAAAGTGCCAGCAGCAGCAGCTGACGCAACAGCTGGCTGTTCAGACACCACACGGCCACCTAATAACCCGCGGCCAGATGGAGACGGCGGGGATGTGGGCGGCGCGGACTGTCCGGGAAGCGCTCAGCAGGAACAGCAAAGCAGCAGCAGCTGCAGCAACAGCAGCAGCAGCAACAGCAACAGCAGCAGCAGCGGCGGCGGCGCTAGCGGCAGCAGCAGCGGGAACAGCGGCACTAGCAGCAGCGGGAACAGCGGCACCAGCAGCAGCGCAAGCCGCACGCGAAGCAGCGGGGCCGCGCAAGGCACAGCCAGCAGCAGCAGCAGCAGCAGCAGCAGCGCCAGCAATGGCGGCGACGACGGAGACGATGGGGAGCGACCCAACAGCAAGAACTCGGGCCGCCCTTCAGACCTGCTGGAGGGCACAGACCTGCAGCAGCAGCAAACAGCTCGAGCTGTTCAATGCCTGTCTCCTAAGGAGCAGCGGCAGCTGCGGGAGCTGCTCGCTGGGCTGCTGCTGCAGCTGAGTCTGCAGGCTGAAGACAGCCACGCTGTGGCGACGAGCATCATAAGGTGCCTGCTGCATCTCACATCTCCTCCAGCTGCGCAGCTGCCAGGGCTAGAGACGGGCAAGCAGCAGCAGCAGCAGCAGCAGCACAGCGGCACGGGGCGCGTGTCTCCCCCTGGAAGCATGGGCAGCGGCGGCGACCCTGCTGCTGCAGCAGCTGCAGCAGCTGCAGCAGATGCTGCAGAGGGAGAGGAAGAGGAGAGCGATGAGGGCGACGAAGACGATGCAGACCTCGACGAAATGGACGAAGACGAGGAGGGGGACCTCGAGCTGGTGCTGGAGGAGGACAGCAGCAGCAGCAGCAGCAGCAGCAGCAGCAGCGAGCTGGAGGACGACGACGAGCAGCAGCAGCAAGAGGACGGAGAGGCCACGGCTGCGGCCCGCGACGCGCTCGCCGCCGGGGAGGCCGACGAAGCCGAAGGCGGAAGCTTGTCTGCTGCTGCTGCTGCTGCGGAGGAAGCAGCAGCAGCAGCAGACGCAGACAACGACCACGAACCTGAGGACGATGAAGAAGACGATGATGAAGACAATGACGATGATGATGAAGATGGCTTTGCGGAACTTTCTGTCTTAGATGGCCTCGGCGATGAAGACGACGAGGAGTCGCAGGATGACGAGGAATACGGAGGTGAGTAGCAGCAGCAAGCTTTGCCCCAGTAGCAGCTAGTTGCTGCCTGTGCAGCACGAGCAGCTAGGTGCTCCCGCTGCAGCAACAGCAGCTAGTTCACAGCAGAAGAAGAGGTAGTTGCTGCATCTGCAGGAGCAGCAGGGTAGTTGCAGCCTCAGCAGCAAGAGCAGCAGGCAGTTGCTGCCTGTGCAGCAGCAACAGCTAGAGGGCCTTTTAGCCGCTAGCTGCAGCCTGCGCAGCAGGAGGAGCAGCGAGTTGTTGCCGCTGCCAGCTGCGCAGCAGTGGGAGCAGCCGCGCTGGGCGCGGGTTCCGCTGCAGCAGCAGCAGCAGCTGCTGCTGCACCAGCCGCTGCTGACTGCGCAGCAGCGGAGAGTGGCGTGGGCGTGCAGAGAACAGCGAAGACGAAGAGAGCGAGGGGGCTGTGGCGGGCCGCGGGGCCTTCCTGGGCTCCGGGCGGCTGCCCCACGAAATCGACTTGGAGTCCGAGGGGGGGCGGGCGCTGCAGCTGGCCGGCGAAGACGGCCAGCTGCTGGGCCACGCGGAGGGCCCGGAGGGTCTCGACGAAGACGAAGATGAAGACGAAGACGAAGACGACGAAGACGACGATGACGACGCCCCCAGAATCCGGGTGAGGCCCAGCGACGCAGCAGCAGCAGCAGCAGCAGCGGCGCACCGCGGGACCCTGCAGCAGCTCGCAGCAGCCGCGACGCGCTCAGCCTCGCGCTGCAGCAAAACAGCTGCAGCGCGGGGACACCTGCAGCAGCCTCGGGGCTCCGGGGCTCTGGCCCAGCCCTGCAGCAAAAGGGATCCAGGTTTAGTGTTTGCTGTAGAACGCTGGGGGGCGCTGTGGGTATGGGGCTTAGGGTTTAGGGCTTAGGGTTTAGGGCTTAGGGTTTAGGGTTTAGGGTGTGGGGTTTGGGTTCTTCTCGGCCTCAGGAACGGGGCGAAATAGACTATCTTGCGGGGCCTGAAGAGGAAGACTTGGATGGCGCAGACATTGTGGATGGGCTGCACCCCTTGGGCTCGGGGGCCTCCCAGGGGCCCCTGCTGGCCCACGCCTTTCTTGAAGAAACAGTTGTGCCCAGAGACCCTCCCCCTCCGCCGCCTGCAGCGCAGGGGCCTGCTGCTCCGGCTGGTGGCGCAGCACAGCAGCAGCAGGACCCGCCTCCGCCTGCTGCTGCTGCTCCTGCTGCTGGCGCAGCGGCAGGAGCTGCTTCGGCCTCCGGCCCACGCGACGGCGCCCCCATGGAGGCGGACGAGCAGCAAAACCCGCAGCAGCAGCAGCAGCAGCAGCCGGCTGGCAGCAGCGCAGTCGATCCCTCAGCAGCTGGAGCGGTGGGGGGGGAGAACCTTGAGCAGCAGCAGCTGCAGCAGCAGGGCACTTCGTTGTCTTCTTCGGCTCCCGCAAGCAGCGCGGCAGCAGCCCCTGCTGCTGCAGCCACAGGCGCGTCAGGCCTCGCGGCCCAAGCAGCAGGAGCAGCAGCAGGAGCCCAGGGGGCTGCGACCCAGCGGCGCGGCCACCGCGGCACCGGCAGCAGCAGCCACAGCAGCAGCAGCAGCAGCGGGGTGCGCTCGCGGGGCACCAGCGGGCCCTGGAGAGCAGCAGGCGAGGGCCGGGGAGGCCGCAACGCCTTCGCGGGATTAGACCGGGGGGTTTTGGGTTTGCTGGAGGACGAGGAGGACGAGCTGGAGAGCGAGTCTCAGGAGGAAGCAGCAGCAGCAGCTCCTGCTGCTGCTGCTGTGACGGCGGAGTCCGTCAACATCATTAGCTCGGCGCTGCAGCGAGAGCCACGAGGGGCCTTCAGGCTGCAGAAACACTTCGGGGGCCTCGCGGGGGCTGATGATGCTGCAGTGATTCGTTCAGTGCTGCAGGAAGCAGAGGAGAGGGGCATAACTATAGCGCCTTTGACTTCGGGCCACACGGGGGGAGGCTCGCGGCGGGCGGGGGCAGCAGCAGCAGCAGCGCCCGCAGCAGCAGCAGCAGCAGCAGCAGGCATCAACGGCGACGACCTCATGGGGCAGGCCCCACAGTCCCCCCCTGATGCTGATCTGCTGCCCCCCTCGGAGCACCCGCTGTTTCTGCAGTGCCCGAGGCCTTCTCCTGCGGCTGTGAGTCACCACCACAGCAGCAGCAGCAGCAACAGCAATCCGTTTGCGCTCTTCAGCAGCAACGGGGGAAGCAACGTCATCACCACTGCAGGAGCAGCAAACCTCGGTGACAGGCTGCTCGACACTCTCTTCGAAGACATCGCAGGGGGGCTCTTCCGCCCTGCTGCTGCGCGCCGCCACGGGCAGCAGCCACGCGTGCTGCAGCAGCAGCTGCAGCAGATTCGCCAGAGCCGCGAGCAGGAAGCTGCAGCAGCCGCTGCAGTGGCTGCGGCTGCCGCCGGCGGAAGGCAGCAGCAGCAGCCCGTCGGCGACATGAGCTCAGCCGTCTCCGTACCAACATCAGCAGCAGCAACTATGGCAGCAGCAGCAACAGCAGCGCAACACATGCTCTCCACTTTCGTAGTCGACAGACTGGGCACACGGAACATCAACCGTATCGAAGTTGACCCAGCGCCTCTGCAAGCTTGCCCTTCCCCGCAGACATCGGCTCCAGCTGAAGCAGCAGCAGCAGGAGCAGAAGCAGCTGCAGCGCCGGCAGATGGCGCAGCAGCAACAGCAGCAGCAGCAGAGGGAACTCCCTCAACAGTTGTACAGGCGGAGGGCGTGACGCCTCATACTGCAGAAGACGCAGCAGCAGAACGCCCTGCGGCTTCCGCAGACGGCGAGGCGATAGTTTTGGACCAGCCTGCAGAGGGCTCGGCAGCAGCAGCAGCAACAGAAGCAGCAGCAGTGGAGACTTCAGCGACAGAAGAGACCCCATTGACGCAGCAGCTGCAGCAACAGCAACAGGAACAGCAGCAGCAGCAGCAGGAGCAACAGCAGCAGCAGCAAGGCTCGCAGAGTCAGTCGCCCACACCGAACACTGCGGCAACCTCCGCCACAGGGCCTCCTGCTGCCAACTCAGCTGTTGCTGCAGCGCAACGTGAGGCAGCAGAAGGAACGGCAGATGCAGCACCTGCTGAGCCGGAACCAGCAGCAGCAGCAGCAGCGCCAGCAGCAACAGCGGCACCAGCAGCAGCAGCCGCTGATGGAGACTCTATGGACGTGGATACTGGGGATGCGACTCAGCGTGCCACGAGCAGCAGCAGCAGCAGCAACGACAGCGGCAACAACAGCAGCAGCAACAACGATAGCAGCGACAACGACAGGAGCAGCAGAGAGCCACCTCTGGCTTCGCTTGCATGCGCTCTGGGGCTGACTGAGGCCTCGCTGCTGGAAGCAGCAGGAGTGGATCCCTCTTTCTTGGAAGCTTTGCCTGCAGATTTGAGGCAGGAGATACTGCAGCAGCAGCTGCGGCTGCTGACGATAGAGGCGGTGGAGATGCGCAGAGCAGCAGCGCGACCTGCTGCTGCAGCACCCGCAGCAGCAGCAGCCGGCTCAGAGGGGGCAGCAGCAGCAGCTACCGGCGCTGGCCCCGACCAGCCACCCGCAGCAGCAGGAGGTACAGCTTCCGACACCACACAGGCAACTCCAGCAGCAGCTGCTGCTTCCCCTGCTGCTCAGGCTCCGGGCGACGGAGCGCAGCAGCAAGGCGCGGGCGTGGAAGCAGCGGCGCCGGCGTCAGCAGCAGGCAGCGAGCCAGCAGCAGCAGCAGCAGCGAACGCCGAAGGCGCAGCAGCAGCAGCAGCAGCAGAAGAGCTGCGGCCGCGGCTGCGGGACCTCCCCGTGGACCTGCTGAATGCCTTGCCCGCAGCAGTTCGCCAGGCAGCTGTGGCTGGCTGCCGCGACCGGGACAGCGTGGAAGAAGGAGCAGCAGCTCCAGGAGCTGATGTTGACAATGCAACTTTTCTTGCAACTTTGGAGCCAGCTTTGCGGCAGGAAGTGCTGCTGACTGCAGACGCGCTGGTGCTGGAGGCTCTGCCGCGGGAGCTGCAGGTGGAAGCGGCTTTGCTGCGGGAGCGGGCGATGCAGCGGCAGCAGCAGCGGCAGCAGCAGCAGCAAAGGGCCGCAGCAGCAGCAGCGGCTGCTGCGGCCAACATCAGCGCCGGCGCTGCGGGGGGTGCCCCCCCTCCAGGGGACCGCCCGGGGCGCGGCAGCCGGGGCACTTCCTCGGGGCCCGGGGGGGCCTCCGTGTCGGGGGGCCCCTCGCTGCCTGCTGCCTTTGTGGATGCCTCTCTGGCCCTATTTGGGGGCTTCGAAGGCCGCTGGGGCCCCCTGGGGGGCCCCCACAGCAGCACGGGGGCCCGCCTGCTGGGCATGCCCGCCTCTTCTCTGCTGCCCCGCAGCATTCGGCTGGGGCTGCGGGAGGCCCTGCTGGATGATGCTGTCTTTTCGCGGGAAGGGGAGGGGCCCCGGGGTGCTGCAGCAGGAGGCGACGCAGCAGCTTCTCTAATAGCTGCGCGGGGCATGCTGCAGTCCTCAGCTGCAGCGCGCAGCGCGGCAGCAGGCGGGCCTGCTTCCGGAGCAGCAGCAGCAGCAGCTGCTGCTCGGGGACCGGTGTTCGCCGGAGTGCCCGAGGAGCTGCTGCTGCTGCCCAGCGAGCGGCTGCTGAGGGCCCCCGCTGCACTCTCTGCGCCTCCTGGCCTCACGGGCTTCTCAGGACTTTCGGGACTTGTTGCTTTTCCAAACAGAACAGGAGGCGGAACCCGATTTAGGGTTTCCCAGGGGGCTGGTGGTTTGGGGGGTTCTTTGGGGTCCGCTGCAGAGGCCGCAGGAGGGGCTTTCCGGCAGATTGACTTTCTCTCGCTGCTGCTGAACGGCGGTGCTGCTGCTGTTGCGACCAACGGAGCAGCAGCAGCAGCTCCCCAGGCGCTCTCTGAAGACCTCTGGGTCGGGTTCCTCACTGCAGCAGCAGGGGGAGGAGGGGGGCCCCACGGGGGCCCCTGGAGCGGCGGCGGGGGGCCCCCAGGGGGCCCCCACAGGGGCCCCGGCCGCGGAAGTGGCGGCGCCAACGGGGTCCCTCCCTTCGATTCTTCTCCCCTGAGCATTCCGGGGCTTATGGGAGTTTGCCGCGTCTTGTTTTTGTCGCGAGGAGTCAACAAACGCCTTCTTTTCTTGCTGCTGGCATCTCTTGCTGCCTCGCATGCAGAGACGCGAGATGTGCTGCTGCTGCTGCTGGTCTACATCTGCTGGGTAGCTATTCCTGAGTGCTACACCACGCTGCGGCCCTCTTATCCTGGCCGGGACACGCTGAAGCTGCTGGGTCTGCCGCCAGTGCCGGTGCTGTTGCCACCAGAGGGGTCGCAGCAGCAGCAGCAGCAGCAACAGCAGCAGCAGCAGCAGGGCGGATTCCAGTGCGAACGCTTCGCCATGGGAGGCGCTGCAGCTGAACGCGTTCTTGAGCAGCTGCGCAGCCTGCTGACTGTGCTGCCGCAGGCAGCAGCAACATTTTGCACCAAGATGCCGCACCCGCGGTCTCTTACTTTCCAAGACCTCCTTAAAGTGCAGCAGCGCAGACACAACGCCAGCAGCAGCAGCAGCAGCAGCAGCAGTCACCACTCGCCGCAGCAGCAGCAGGGAGAGGCAAAGAGCGAGGGAGCCCCACTGGCTGCAACGGCGCAGCGAACGGAACAGCAGCAGCAGCAGCCCCAGCAGCAGCACCACCACCAGGAAGGCGCAGCAGAAGGCGGAGAAGATCTAGCCCACGAACTCCGCCGCAAAAAGAAGCGCAGGGAACCCTGCAGCAGCACGGGCACCAGCAAGGACGAAGGAGCAGCAGCAAGCGTGGTGCAGCAGCAGAGTGAGCCCTTAGAGGAGCCCGTGGACGGCGAGTATCTGATCAATGTTCTGATGGTGGGTCGAGTCTGCGGCTGCTGCTTCTTCTCTGCTGCTGCTGTCACTGCTGCTGTTGCTGCTGCTGCCTCTGTTTTGCTTCTGTTTTAGCGTACTTCATGTGGACAGCAGCAGCACAATGGCCTGTGCTCTCTTGTGCTAACTGTTGCAGCAACTGACAGCCACTTCGCTCTTCCAGACTTCGCCGCGCCACATGGCTCATCTCCTTGCTGCGATACACTTGCTGGTAAGCGGTTCGGCGAGCAGCAGCAGCAGCAGCAACAGCAGCAGCCGCAGCAGGCCGCCGAGCAGGTCGTCTGCGCCTGCATCGAGCAGTAGAGCTCAGTCGACAGACAGCCAGGGCCAGGCCAGCAGCAGCAGCAGCTCCAGCGCTGCAGCACCAGGCAGCAGCAGCAGCGCCAGCGCTGCGGTTCCAAGCAGCGGCAGCAGTACTGCTGCTGGGGTGCCGGGCAGCGGCAGCGCGAACTCCGCAGAGCCAGCTGTTGAAGAGATTGTCCCCGACAACGCACTCAGCAGCAGCAGCAGCAGCAGCAGCAGCAATAGCAGCAGCAGCAGCAGCGCTCAGGAAAGCATGCAGGAGCGCATGCTTCGCGTGGTGACCCCTGAGGCCGTAGAGTGCATCTGCGGGCTGCTGTGCTCTCCCCACGTTGCTGCTGCTTGGTCCCAGGTTGTGGGGTTTTCGGCGCAGCAGCGGGAGGCGCAGCTGCAGCAGCTGGCAGTTGTGGCGAAGATCGTGGGGTGTCTGTACACCTCAGCGCAGCACCGCGGGTGGGTCGACGAGGCCCTGCGGCGCAACTGCGACGCCCTCAGCGATGTGCTATCCCAGGAACTTGCTGCTTTATCCAGGACTTTGAACGAAGCAGCGCAGCAGCAGCAGCAGCTGCAGGTTCACGACGACCTCTGGGCCCGCAGAGAGGCCTTGGAGCCCCACTTCGCTGCCTTCTACAGGCTCTGCGGCACCCTCAACGAGGTGTACACTCACCTCCAGCAGCAGCAGCAGCAGCAGCTGCAGCAGCAGCAGGCTAAGTCGCCCGATGCTGCAGCAGGAACCGCCCCTGAAGAACAAGCCGGGGCCGCATCAGCTACAACACCACAAGCAGCAGCAGCACCCGCAGTGGCAGGAGCCGCTGCAAATCAGGTCCCGCTTCCTGCTGCTTCCTTGAATGCAGACATCGACTTGTCAAGTGCACCTGAGGCGCCAGCGGCAGCAGCATCACCTCCAGCTGCGGCAGCAGCAGGTGCAGCAGCAGCAGCAAATGCAGACGAAGGCAGCACAGCGGTAGTTCCCGCTCTTGTTCGGTTCAGGGCTTTCTTTGACGCCTCCAAAGTCCACAAGATTTGGGAGGGTTTAGAAGATGTTCTCTCAGCTGTGGGGGCTGCTTATCCGGCCCTGAGTGCAGAGGCAGCAGCAACGCAGCATAGACACCGCACGCAGCAGGCAGCAGCAGCAGCAGCAGCAGCAGAAGCAACGGCAGCTAGCGGCGCGGCAGCAGCGGGCAGTGCCGGCACCGGCTCTGGAGCAGCTGCAGCAGGAGAGTCGCGGGCTGGGGAAGCTGCCGGCGCGGAAGCTGCTGCTGACGGCGCAGCAGCAGCAGCAGCAGCAGAAGACGGCGAAGGGGCTGTGGTGGAGGAGCGCGAAGCAGCAGCAGCAGGCTCGCGCGAGCTTGCAGCGCCGCTGGTGCTGGCGCAGCTGCTGCCACTATTTGAGGCCTTCCTGCAAGTGCAGCAGCTGTCAATAGCAGCAGACTTGGGTTTGAAGGATGTCTCAATGCTGCAGGAGCTGGATCTGTTTGCTGCTGCGGCGGAGCGGGAGCGCAGCATCGCGGACCGCGCTGCTGCAGCAGTTGCTGCTGCAGTGGACCCCCGCACGGGCATCCCAGATGCAGCAGCAGCACAGGCAGCTTGCTGCAGAGCCAGCGAGGAGCTGCTGCAGTGCGAAAAGCAAGAAGAAGACGGAGGAGGCTTCGGAGTCAGCAGCCGCAGACACTTGGCTCTTTGCTGCTTCTGCGAGCGGCATGTTCTTTGCTTCAACGCGCTGCTGAAGCAAAACCCAAGCCTGCTGTCGGGCCCCTTCTCTCCTTTGCTGCGGCTGACTCCCATGATGCTTTCTTTCGAAAACAAAAGACATTATTTCCGACAAAAGATCAAAGAGATCAGACACGCAAGCAGGGCAGACCACGTGCGCCTCTCCGTCAGAAGGCAGCATGTCTTCACGGACTCTTACCACCAAATCCGGATTCGTTCAGGTCAGCAGCTCGCGCCCGTTTGCTGCAGCAGCACAGGCAGCAGCAGCGCCACAAGCAGCAGCAGCAGCAGTTCTGTTCGGTCCAGCGAAAACAGCATGTAGGCGATAGAGACAGAGGCAGGCAGCTAGCTGTGTTTCGCGTTTCCGTGCTGTCAAAGTCTTGCTGCCGGTGAAGCTGCTGCTGCTGTTGCTGCTGCTGCTGCTGCTGCAGGGGAGGAGATGAAGGGAAAGTTGAACGTGGTGTTCCACGGAGAGGAGGGGCTGGACGGGGGCGGCCTCACCCGCGAGTGGTTTGGGCTGTTGGCGCGGGACATGTTCAATCCGAATTATGCGTTGTTTACGCGCGAAGGCGCCAAGAGCGAATTCAACCAGCCAAACCCTCTTTCTGCCATTAACCCAGAGCACTTGTACTATTTCAAGTTCATAGGCAGAGTCATCGGTGAGGACTCACGCGGGCAAACGCTGCAGAAGCAGCTTAGCCGTTCCGGCTGCTTGCTTCCAGTCGCGTAGTCGAGGGTTTAGCGTTCACGCGATGGTTTAGGGTTTAGAGGAGTGCTTGTTTTCAACGTCTTAATTCGGGGTTTAGGGTTTGTCGGGAGGGTGTAGGGTTTAAAAGAGTGTTTAGTGCGTGCTGTCAGTGTCTCAGTCGAGGGTAGAGGGCGGACGGGAGGGTTCAGGGTTTAGAGGAGAGGGCCTAGTGTTCTCGGGAGCGCTTAGGGTTTGCAGGAGGGTTTGCTATTTACGGGGAGGCTCAACATCTACAGAAGGGTTTAGGGTTTAGGGTTAACGTTAGTATGGTTAGGGGCTTAGGGTTTAGGGTTTTGGCGGCTCCTGGGGCTGTCTGTGCGTAGGCAAGGCGCTGTTTGACGGGCACTACTTGCCGGCTTACTTCTGCCGGTCATTCTACAAACACATGCTGAACAAAAAGTGCTCTATGCGGGACGCGGAGTCGCTGGACCCCTCGCTGTACTCGAACTTGCAAAAGATTCTGGAGTATCCGCTCGAGGACTTGGCGCTCACCGATCTCACCTTCAGCGTCGAGACAGATGAATTTGGAAAACACAAAGTTAATGATCTGCTGCCGGGCGGCCGCCATGTGCCCGTCACAGACGCCAACAAGGCGCTGTATGTGCAGCTCATGTGCCAGCGAAAGATTGCAGGCGGCATTCAGAAGCAGCTCGAGGCATTCCTCAGCGGCTTCCACGAACTTATTCCCCCTTCGCTTATCTCCATTTTCGATGATAAGGTAACAATAGCGAAAGTTCCGGGTCCTGCTGGTGCAGGCTGTGCTTTGGCTGCAGCTATAGTGTTGCTGTCGCTGTTGCTGGGGTTGTGCTGCTGCGGCTGCACTGCTGCTGCTGCTGGTGATGGGGCTGTGGGTAGAAGGCCTTTTTTAGTCTTTGCGAGTGTAGCGTTTTGCTTGTTGCCATTCTTTTGAATCTCGGTCTCAGTCAGTCTGCTGCTTCGTGCTCACCCTGCTGATTCTTTTCGCGTTTGTTCAGGAATTGGAGTTGCTGTTGTCAGGCTTGCCGACAATTAACGTAGCAGACTTGCAGGAGAACACCGAATACGTGAACTACCTACCCACCGAGCAGCCGATACTTTGGTTCTGGGAGGTAAGCACTACTGGCACAAGCCGCAGACACAGACCAGGAAAGCGGCAAAACCGACACACAAATCACTTTATCAAGATCGACAAAACAAAAGCCCACAAAGCACGTAAAAGCAAACTTGACGGGATTTTCGTGAAGTTGGAAAGCCAACAAAAATAGGAAAACAGATAACTGGAACAGAGGCGGCCAGATGGAACGAACACGAAGCAGCGCGAAGCTGCTTCTCCTGTAGATATTGGGCTTTCAACAAAAGTCCTTCTCTTTATTTTTCAACTGGGCATCTAAGTAGAGCTGCTAACCTTAGCTAGCTAGGCAGCTAGCTAGCCAGCTAGCTTGTTTACTTGCTGCGGTGGTTCATGTTCAGATAATGGAGGAGTTCGACACTCCCCAAAAGGCGGCCTTCCTTCAGTTCGTCACAGGCACTTCCCGCGTGCCCATTGGCGGATTCAGAAATCTTGTGGGGATGAGGGGCCCCCAGAAGTTTTCGATTCAGAAGTGAGCTGAGCTAGAACTGCAAAGAGGAGGCCTGTGGGGGGTTTTGCAAGTTGAATGTTTGTGTTCGGGGGCCTTGCCTTTCGTTTGAGTGGCTTGTAGGCCACGTCGCATTTGTATTTTTGTTGTTTTTGTCTTGTTTTCATGTTTAATTATCTTTTTTTGTTCTGTGGGATGAACTGACTTTGGTTTTCATGCCGGTTGTCTTCCGCACGGCTGTGAGCAGCGCTGGGGTTCGTTGGCTGTGCGGAGTTTGCGTGTGTTATTTTGTTTTGACTAATTTGAGATTTTTAATTTTTTAATTGTAGCGAGTCCTGAATTCCCTCTTTATTTATTTCTTCGTTTCAGGGCGTACGGCGAGAACAGGCTGCCCTCGGCGCACACATGTTTCAACCAGTTGGACTTGCCCGCGTACACTTCGAAGGCAATTCTGAAGAAAAAGCTTTTGCTTGCCATTACGGAAGGCAGAGAGGGCTTTGGATTTGTCTAGAGTTTTACGCGGGCAGCTGCGGAGCTGGGCAGCTGCCATTTTTTAGCCTTGCTATCTCGGTTTTCCTCTGTTTTTTTCCCAAGAACTTACACTTTGTTTTCCTTTGGCGGCCGTCTCGGCAGGCGGGAGAAATAGATGTCTAGAGACACGAAACGGGACATAGAAAAAGCTTAAAAATGTTGTTCTTTTATCCCGTCTTTGTTGCACACACACGCCTTGCCCAGGCACACAGCCAGTAAAGCTGCTAACCAAAGATGTAGACTGAGACATAACGGCATGGGCTATAAAAACGCAGGCCTGACACGAACACAAGTTTAAAGCAGCTCTGGGGGTGCAGATTTTAGTTGAGATGGAGACCAAATAGTTTAGACAGAAGCTCTTTGAGAAGCATGGGGTGTCTTGCGTCTCGAGACGAAGCAGACACGAGGGGCGTGCATGCGCTTCCCCCGTGTTGCAGTAAAATCTGCCACCCGCAGCAAAACCCGCAGTGAGTCTGCAGGAAATTCGAAGACAGGCGAGCCGAGGTTTGGCTCTGCTGCAGCGGTTCTGCCTGCTTTGTTCTGAAGGCGTGCAGCCCCCTGCGGGCTCTGGGCTGCCGATCTCAGTGCTGCAGCGCGTCTAAAAGACTCAATTTATTGTTTGCTGCGTGCACGTGGCTGTTATTTATTGGATGGGGGTCTTTGTTTCTATTTTTGCGAAGCTGGCTGGACAATCTGGCTGCAGCGAGCGTCCCGGTGCAGTGGCGCCGCTGCTGCGCACGTTTTGCTGGAAAGCTCCAGCAAATGGCTCTGCTGGCGTCTCAAATGCTTCAATATAAGTGTGCACTGCGTTGCAAAGCGCAGAGAATTCCTTATAAGCCCGCGTCTCTGGAATCTAAGAGCGACGTGCCTGCACGGCCACGCTAACTGCGCACAGATCCCGGCTGCCCGCCTTCCCCGGGGCCCTCCAGGCACTCTAAAGGCCTTATGAACAGACCCAGTTTTCTGGCGAAGACATAAAGTGCTTCCTGGGGCCCTTAGGCAGCATGCACTGTGTAGGGGCCCCCCGGGGCTCGGGTGGGTGAAGGCACAGCGGGACACACTAAGCACTCAATCTGGGGGGACAGGGGGGCCCCTGGGGGCCCCTGTGGAGGCCCGGGGGCCCTTTATGAACGTTTTAATTACAAATTCGGGGCATGTAGGAGACAGGATACTCCCGAGAGCTGCTGTTTCACCCGAGGTGTTGCTGTGCGCACAGGCTGAGGGGTGGTAAGGGCAGCGCTGCGTTGCGGCGCGGGCAGTGTTACTCGGTGTTTGTTTGTTATTTTGGGTTATTGAATGAAAATAAGAATTTAGTTCTTGAAATAAAACGGAAAAGGGGGAATAACGCGGACCCCTGCTGCTGCGCCGCCGTGCTTGCCGCTGTGCCAGGAACTCACCAGGCCACCGCCGTTTGCTGTGTTGCTGCTGCTGCTCTCGGCGCTGCAAGGGCTTAAGTCTTCTGTTTAAATGGTTAAAACCAAAAGGTGTGTTTAGGCGTAATTGTTTATTGTTTAATTTGAGTTTGGGGTTTCAGTAAAGAGTCATTTCGCCGTTTTTTGCGGCGAAGACCCGCTCAGAATGCGCACGCGCCGGCAGAGGGATGAAAAGGCATGCACGGTGCAGCTGCCGTTTCTCTAGCTTTACGTGCTGCTGAAACTGTTGCAAACTTATTAATAATTAGTTTTAATCCGTACAGTGTGCTGCGGTCTCTGCTCCACGGCCAGCCCCCGACCTGCCCCCGATCCTTGCCTGAGGACGGGCAGCAGCAGCTCGGGGAGCAGCGGTTGCTGCGGCTGCTGCTGCTGCTGCTGCTGCTGCTGCTGCTGCGCCTCGAATCAATATCGGTGTCTCTTTTATCTGATTCCATGCTGCATCTCAAGGCATGATCGACTGGCTTTTCGGTCAGGGGCGAGTAGTCCGCCACGGCTTCAGCAGCAGGAGCAGCAGCAGCAACGGGAGCAGCAGCAGGAGCAGCAGGAGCAGCAAGAGGCTGTGGTGCGGTGTACATACACCCCAGGCTTGGGTTTCTTCTCAAACCCATCTGTAGCTTTTTTATCTCACTCATTATTCATCTTCGGTGCCGCAGTTCCGTTGCTGCGGAAGCCAAGGATCTTCTGAGGGCAGCACCTGCTGCTGCTGCTGCTGCTGTTGCCGTTGCTGCTGCTGCTGCAGCAAGAAAGCAGCAGCTGACGCAGCAGCAGCACCAGAAGCTGCATGGACATCCAAACTAACTGAAGAAGGATGCGTAACAAACTTACAGAGACGGCGCGGGGCCACAGGGACTCGCTGAGGGAAACACACGGAGGCCTCACTGCAGCAGCAGCAGCAGCAGCAGCAGCAGCAGATGCGACAAGGCACGCAGCAGGAGGCCCTAGCGGGCCCCAATGCTCCTGCAGCCATTTCAGCCAAAATTAACACTATGAATGCTCAGCAGCTGACTCAGCAGCACCTGCTGCAGCAGCAGGCGCTGCAGCAGCAACTCTTGTTGCAGCGCCAGCAGCAGCAGCAACAACAACTTATTGTGCAGCAGCACCATCAGCGGCTGCAGCAGCAGCACGCTTTGCACCGCCAACAGCAGCTCATGCTTGCGCAAGCCCAGGGTGTGCATCCTTCGGCGCAGGCTGCTGCGCTGCTGGCACTGCAGCAGCAGCAGCAGCAGCAGCAACAGGCAGTCTCGACAGCAGCAGCATTTGCAGCTGCCAGCCTTGGCGGTGGGAATGGGGCCGCAGCGGCAGCAGCAGCAGCTGCAGCGGCGCGCGCCCGCGCTGCTATGGACACGGCAATGCAGCAGCAGCTGCAGGAGCAGCTGGTTAGGCTGCAGCAGCAGCGGGAGCACCAGTTCCTTGAGCAGCAGCAGCAGCAGATGCTGCAGCAGCACCGGCAGCAGCATCAGCAAACAACAGATGCATGGCGCCTGTTCGCTGGCGCTGGAGGGAGAGCCGCAGGTGAGGCTCCGCGCTGCTGCTGCTGCTGCTGCTGCTGCTGCTGCTGCTGCTGTCACTCAGTCCCCTAATTGCAGCAGCAGGGTCTTCTGTTCGGCCTATTGCGTTAAAGAAACAGATGCAGCAGCAGCGGAAGCAGCAGCACTTGCTGCTGCTGCTGCTGCGTCTCGCTGTTGTTGCTTTTGGAGCTGCTGCGGGAGTGCAGTTTGTTCGTTGCTGTTGCTGCTGTTGACGCAGTGCTGCTGTTGCTGCTGCTGCTGGGTCTGTAAATATGTGGTTTTTGCTGCACCGAGGTACCCCGTTGCTGCTGCTGCTGCTACTGCTGCTGCTGCTGCTGCTGCTCCTTTGTGCAGCTCTCAGCTTTGCGGCGCATCAGCAGACGGCGGTTGCGCAGCGGCAGCAGCAAGCAGCAGCTGCTGCTGCTGCCATGAGCGATGGTGCAGCAACAAAGCTTACTGGAGCACCAGCAGCAGCAGCAAGCATGCCTTTAGACGTGACAGCAGTCCCTGCTGCGCCTGCAGAAGTTCAAGAAGCAAATGCAGCAGCAACGACGACAGCAGCAGCAGCAGCAGCAGCAGCAGCAGCAGCAGCAGGCGGCCGCGAGCCAATTGCGCCATGTGGAGCGCCCGTTGCGGCGACACCCGTGGTGCCGACAGCAGCAGCAGCAGCAGCAGTGATGCCTGCAGCAGCACCACCAACAATTATGCCAGCAGCAGCAGCAGCAGCAGCATCAGCAGCAGTTGGGCCCGCAGTAGCGCCTGCAGCAGCAGCACCCGCGCCAGCTGCAGCTGTGGCAGCACCCGCAGCGGCGGCGGTGCCCGAGGCCGCAGCAGCAGCAGCAGCAGCAGCAGCAGCAGCCACGCCGGCGGCGGCGCCTGCTGCAGCAGCCCAAGGGCCGCGCTGCAGCAGCAGCAGCTCGCGCAGCCGCAGCAACAGAACAGCAGCAGCAAAAGGTGGCGGTGCTGCTTGCGGGCGGCGTGTGGGGCGGCCTGTGCGCAAGGGCCACGGGTCTTCGGGCGTATCTGTAGCAGCAAGGGATGCAGAAGCAGCAGCAGCAGCAGCAGCAGCAGCAGCAGCAGGCATTGACAAGGAAACACCCACGGAGACGATCCCGCAGCCCCGAAGGATCCCAGCGGATGCCTTCAGAGTGCCCACTGTGCCAGACGAAGATTACTTCTCCACAGTTCCGGGCTGCTACTACCACTTTGGTCTGCTGCTGCTGCTGCTGCTGCTGCTGCTGCTGCTGCTGCTGCTGCTGCTGCTGCTGCTGCTGCTGCTGCTGCT
>NW_013654979.1:0-2500 GCF_000499385.1 Eimeria necatrix
AGCTGCTTAAAGCGCCAGGTGTTCCACAAACATCTAGTTCGCGCCAGCGTGTCGGTGCAGCGAGACTGCTAAACAATTCATACAAATTACCCAGAAGGACTTGCGCTCCACACAACGCAGTACAGCGCGAAAATCATCGAGGCGGTGAGCCAACGTACGCTCTAATGGTGGGAATTCGCCGCCAAGCCTACTTCTGCGTGCTTGTTCTAAAGCTACAGAAGAACGTCGACGTCCACCTGCATCTAGTGCATCTCGTGTATCACCTTCGCGTCACGGACTGCTGCTGGTGTTTCTGCACTGCCCTAATTCTCCCAAATGTTTCCACAGACGCGAGACCAACCAAACAGAAAGGCAGTCCACCCCGCAAAGCCTGCTGCCTCGAGATCCACCAAAACGACCAGCTCCTGAAGGACGTGACGTGGTCATAGACCCTCAGCAGCAAACAGCCGCCAACTTCAAAATCATCCTCGACAGCTTTCTTCTCAAGTTGGTCAATGTCCGCCTTGTACGCGCCGCATTCAACAATGCGCACAAGCCACCCAGCCAGCATGGCAAACTCAAAAACTGAGAAAAATTGTTGCGACTGCTTGTTCAGTTCAACAGACTCTCTGTTAAAACGGGAAACTCCAAACCCCTCCCAGAACATACTTGCAAAAGCAGTCCACCGCACAAAGCCTGCTACCTCGAGATCCACCAAAACGTACATTACAGCAGAAGCAGCAGCAGCACCAGCAACAGCAGCAGCAGCACCGGCAGCAGCACCAGGGGAAGCAGCGAGAGCAGCAACGGAAGCTCCTAGCGCGTCTTCAAGGCATGGACGGCAAATTGATGCAGCAGCAGCAGCAGCTGCTGCTGCTGCAGCAAGTGCAGCAGCTGAATGCCCACCACGCGTGCCATCAGCGGGGCAGACAGCCTCAGCCATGAGTGACGCAGCAGCTTCGTTGTCTGTGGAAGGGGTACGTGCAGCAGCTGCAGCAGCTGCAGCAGCAGCAGCAGCAGCAGCAAGAGTTGCTGCGCGGGCGGCTAACGGCATGGCAGCAACACCGAAAGCCACCGCAGCAGCGGCAGAAGCGAAGGCAGCAGCAGCAGCAGCACCTAACTCGAGCAGATCCGCAGTAGGCTCTGCAGCAGCAGCTGCAACAGCAGCTGCACCAGCAGCAGCTGCACCAGCTGCACCAGCTGGTGCTGCTGCAGCAGAAGAAATTGCTGCGACAGTGGTGGGGGGGTTGCCCCTGGTTCGCAGCAGGACGACACCAGCAGCAGCGAAAGCAACAGAAGCAGCAGCAAATACAGATAGAGCAGCAGCAGCAGCAACAGCAGCAGCGGAGGATTGTGCTGCAGGAACAACTGCTGCTGCTGAGACAGCTCCTGCAGCAGCTGCTGCTTCTGGAGCAGCTAATGCGAAGACTCCGGAGCGGACACGGGAGGCCTCACACGCTGCACCGCCTCAGCAGCAGCAGCAGCAGCAGCAGCAGCAGCAGCAGCGAGACAACCAGCAAGCTGCTGGCAAATTGAGTTTGTGGAGTATTGCTAAGGCATGCGGATCTTCGCTGCTGCGGAGTGCCTCTAGCGAAGCAGCAGCTGCAGCAGCAGCTGCAGCAGCAGCTGAGAACGGTCCGCCTGGTGTAGCCAAGTCTTCCGCTGCAGCAGCAAATGCAGCGCCAGACACAGCAGCAGCAGCAGCAGCAGCTGAAACGGGCCCAGAATTACCCTCTGCCATCGCAGAAGTCTCTTCATTTTGGAAGCTGCTGCTGCCTCGACGCCGCAAGGCAACTCCAGCTGCTGCTGCTGCTGCTGCTGCTGATCCGCAGATATCCGTGGAAGGCACGTCCCAAGCAATCGCAGCAGCAGCAGCAGCAGCAGCAGCTGGCCCCGACGCGTCGCAGCAGCAGCTGCTGAAGGCGTGGGGCCCTGCTGCAGCACGCAGTGCTTTGCCTGCTGCAGCACGAGTGCGCTGCATGGCTGCGTTGCCGCTTGTGGCAGCAGCAGCAGCAGCAGAAGACGAACAGTACATCTGCGTTGGCGGAGCAGCTGCGTCTGCTGCAGAACCATCTGAAGCAGCTGTTGCTGCTGCTGCATCTCAAGCAGCAGCAGCAAGAGCTGCTGCGTACAGCCCAGCCTCAGCAGCAGCAGCAGCAGCAGCTGGAGACGAGCAGTACATCTGTGTGGGCGGGGCAGCTGCTTGTGCAGCAGAGCTGACTGAAGCAGCTAGAACTGCTGCTGTATCTCAAGCAGCTGCAGCAAGAGCTGCTGCTCAAAGCCCAGCCTCAGCAGCAGTAGCAGCAGCAGAGCGCTCCCCACACACTGCAGCGGGAAGCAGTTATGCTGCAGCAAAGCAGCCAGGAGAGGCCCCGTGGGCCCATGCGGGGGCCCCTAGCCTGGCAGCAGCAGCACCAGCAGAAGCAGCAGCTGCTGCTGGCGCTGCAGCAGCAGCGAGACTGAAGCAAGCAGCGGAATGCTCCAGCAGCGACTGCAGCAAAGCGGGAAGCGCAACACCCCC
>NW_013654979.1:6465-6955 GCF_000499385.1 Eimeria necatrix
ACAAGAGCAGCAGCAGCAGCAGCAGCAGCAGCGCTTACTAGCTGCGCCAGCAGCAGCTGCTGCAGCAACAGCAGCAGCAGCAGCGGCAGCAGCTGAAGTGCACCAAACCCACTGGCAGACAGCTACACGGGAGAGAAAAGCCTCGCGGCTGCCCCGAAGCAGCACTTTACTGCTGCTGCTGCTGCTGCAGCAGCACAGCTATATCTGCTGCAGACACTGCAGCACTGCCTTTCAGCACAGCCCCGGGGGTAGCTGTTGTGCGCTATGAAGCTGCAGAGGCGTCTTCTTGCTGCTCATGCTGCTGTTGCTGCTGCTGCTGTTGCTGCTGCTGCAGCTTGCTGCGCCGAAAACTGCCTAGTTAGCGGCCGTCTTTGCACTAAAATGAACAAACGAGTATGCTGGAGCAGCAGCAAAGATATGAGAGGCTACAGAGGGTCCTGAGACCCTCTGAAGCCCCCGCTGACACATTTCAGGGGCCCCTTGGGGCCCC
>NW_013654980.1:0-2035 GCF_000499385.1 Eimeria necatrix
CGGCACCTTAAGACAAAAACACATGCCGAGCATGCGTCTCAACCTGACGGAATAAGTAAAACGACACTGAGGGTAGTGGTATTTCACGATCGCCGAAGCTCCCACCTATGCTACACCCCCCAAGTCGTTCCACAAAGTCGGACTAGAGTCAAGCTCAACAGGGTCTTCTTTCCCCGCTGATTCCGCCAAGCCCGTTCCCTTGGCTGTGGTTTCGCTAGATAGTAGATAGGGACAGTGGGAATCTCGCTAATCCATTCATGCACGTCACTAATTAGATGACAAGGCATTTGGCTACCTTTTTTTAATTTTATGGTTTTTTGACCGTTTCCTTGCATCTAAAACCCTCCGGCGGCAATTTTAACCCGTTTTCGCGACGGGCGGAATTGCCGCTGGGGTTCACTCGCCGGTGTGCGTGTGCGCGCAGCAGAGATCAGTGCACTGTAGCTTATTTCTCTTTTCTTTTTTCCTATCTTTTTTCTAACATTTATCAAAACACTAAATGCTATAAAATGTCAAAAAATTCGCTGAAAATGATGCGGATTTCGCTCCGCATCACCCTGCAGCTCGGGAGGCGCCGCGGCGGCCCACGAGCGAGGAGGACTCCTCCTACAGCTCGGCCGAAGAAGGGGATGATGATGACCAGGAGGTCATCATAATATCCCCCCGACCATCTTGCAGCAGCAGAGGCAGCGAGAGGAAAGAAGGAGAGGCCAATAAGGAGACCGGCATACCCCGCTCCGGCGTCGCGCCACTTGGCGTGTCCAGTAGCAGCCCCATAGAAACGTACGACAGGGAGCGGAGCGAAGGGTATGCAAGCGCTCGGAGGATGGGCGACGGTCGATTCCACAGCATGGAATCGATGGAAAGGGAGCCGGCACACCAGCTCCCCGTCCGCGACCCGGTGATTGCCGATCCACCCCAGGGTTCGATTCCTAGTGGAAACCCAACAAGCAATGGGCTCTCGACGCAGGGCGGATCACCACTGATGCACAGGGACTCTAGCGAGCCACTGCAGGGCCCGATCCCCAGCGCACACCCAGCAGGAGCCAGAACGATCGGCGTACCCAACACTCTGCAACTCGTTGAACCACCCAGGTCAGCGCTTCCCATACAAACGAACCACAGGGAGCAGAGTATAGGGTATCCAGGAACCAGGATAACTGCCCAGGATCGGTTTCACAGCATGAACTCAATCGAAAGTGAGCCGGAACAACAGCAGGAACAGTCGCTGGGCCATATCACAGATCCACCCCAGGGTTCATTCCCCAGTGAAAACCCAGCAAGCAATGGGATTTGGACGCAGGGAGGATCTCCACCGATGCCTGACAGGGATTCTCTCGATCCACTGCAGGGCTCGATCCCCAGCGATCACCCAGCAGGAGCGGCCAATCAGGAGATTGGCGTACCCCGCACGATGCAGATCGATGAACCGCATAGGTCGTCGTCCCTCATACAAACGGACAATAGGGGGCAGAGTGCAGGGTATGCAGGGTATGCAGGAGCTAAAATAATGGATCAGGGCCGGTTTTACAGCGCAGAATCGATGGAAAATGAGCCGGAACAACAGCAGGGGCAGCCGCTGGACGCTACTATTGATCCACTCCAGGGTCCATTTCCCAATGAAATCCACGAAGCAAACGGGGCTTGGACGCACGGAGGGACTCCACCGCCCAGCGTACACCCCACAGGAGCGGCCGGCGTACCCCACACGCCGCGGGCCGGAGACCCGCTTGGGTCACCAGCCCGCATGCAGATGGACACCACGGAACAGAATGTACGATTTGCAGGATCCGAGAGGAGGGTCCAGGATCGGATTCCCAGTTGGGAATCCATCGAAAGCGAACCAGAACAACACCAGAGGCAGTCACTGGGCAGCACTACCGACCCACCACACGGTTCGATTCCCAAAGAAAGCCGAGCAAGCAATGGGGCTTCGATGCAGGGAGGGTCATCACCGACGCCTGATGGGGCTCTCACAGCCCCACCACAGAGCCCGAATCCCAGCGACCGCCGAGTGGGAGGGGCAAACAGCGCG
>NW_013654980.1:2135-6492 GCF_000499385.1 Eimeria necatrix
GCAGCAGCGTCGTCGCAGCTGCGGCCGACGACATCCAGGGGGATTGTGTCGTGGCAGGGGATCCTTCTCCCGATCAGGAAGCAGCAATCGGGAGGGAGGAGGAACAGCCCACCTGCTGCCCTAACTGCGGCAGATCGTTTGCTACCAAACGGGGGTTGGCCCAACACCTACGACGGGGCACAAACAACCCTTGCGCAAAATTACACGCAGAAGTTATCAACCAACAGCAGAATGTGCCAACGTCCCCCGATCTCAGCACCAAAAGAAGCCGAGGACAGCGCACAGAAGACCATGGAGGGGGTAGGACCTCACAGGCGGCTCTGTCGAGGTCCCCAAAGAGGAAACAGCACAGGAAACACCCACCCCTGTCCTCCCCATACCCCCCATGGGCTGGACCTACATCAGCAGCAGACCTTCCAACACTGGAGGACAAAGAGACAACACCGCCAACTCAACAGAATCTGCAGACGACAACAGAGCGAAGCAGCCAGTTACTGCAGACCAACAACCCACCGGAGACGACAGCACAGCGGAATGAGCCCATCTCACGCCGCAAACCACTCCGCATCCCCCGACTCTCCGCAGATTCCCGCGCAAGGCTACAAAAAACCCTGGAAGAACTTGCAAAGGAGACAGCAGAGAAGGTCAGCGGAGGCACTTGGGAGGAAGCTGAAGCCGTAATCAACGGTTTCACAGAACGACTATATGACGCAATTTGGTTCGCTGACAAGGCCCCACCAGCAGCCCAAAAGGACGGGCCGAGGAAGCAGCACTCCCAGAACGGCAAACACCAAGCAACCCCAACGGCACGCGTATCGCCAAGACTGGCCCAAGCGCAGGACAACGTCACAAAGGCGTTGCATGCCCTCCGGGAGGAGGAAAGGGCTCAGCAGGGCAAACCAACCGACTCGATAGAAGCCAAAATGAAGAAGCGAGCACTCGAAAGACAACTACGAACAGCGCGTCGCCGCCTCATCAGCATCCTGAAAGAAGAGTCAGCACATAAACTCCAAACACTCTACATGCGAGACCGAAAGAAGTGCGTGGAGCAACTTCTAGCTGACGAAGACCAGTCCCAAAGCCACGATTGCCCTATCCAGCTCAGCGAGCTGGAGGCACACTTCAGAGAACAGCACTCGGAGCAGGCTATTGATCCCACATCCAAACTTGCGCACGAGTTCTTGGACCCTCTGGCGGCGGCTCCACTAGGAGCGCAAGGGATTGATGCAACCTTCACTGAAGAGGATGTGCGAGCTCAGCTGCTGAAAAGCAACCTTAGATCTGCAGCAGGGCCAGATGGGATAAGGTTCTCAGTGTACAAGCAGTTCGCAGATGTGCTAATCCCAGCCATGTCCGCGATCTACAACGCGTGCTCCAAGCACAGGCAAGTGCCAAGGAAGTGGAAGGAGAGCGTGACGGTGCTAATTCCCAAGGGGGGGGACCCAAAAAGCGTGAAGAATTGGCGACCAATTAATCTACAGGACTGCATATACAAACTCTACGCAGCACTGTGGGCTCAGAAGATTGCCGCCTGGGCAATCAAGAGCGGCGTCGCTTCCAAGTCGCAGAAGGGATTCATGCCAGTGAACGGGTGCCATGAGCACCTATTTCTCGCCCAAAGCATTCTCAACTCTACGCGCAGGAGCAAGAAACCGCTGTACATGACCTACTACGACTTGCAGAACGCCTTTGGATCCATCTCCCACCAGCTCATACACGTTGTCTTACAGGCTCAACGGCTACCGAAGCATGCCCAGGAGGTCATCATGGACCTCTATCAAGGAGCAAGCTTCTGCATCTTGACGAAGGAGGGCTGCACTGGTCGCATAGTCAACCAGCGGGGAGTCAAACAAGGCTGCCCGCTCAGCCCCATCCTCTTCAACCTTGCCATTGAGCCTCTGCTGCAGCGGCTAGCGGCGTGCAATGAAGGCCTTGAACTGCGTACGACAGATGGGAAGCCACAGGTGAAAGTCTCGCATATGGCGTATGCAGATGACCTCAAGACGGTGGCCGCTACACGCGTAGGTATCAGCAAACTCCACCAGGTGGTGGAAGATTTTCTTCAATGGACGGGACTTAAGGCCAACCCGTCTAAATGCGCAACGCTGGGACTGAAGGTGCAAAAGGCCAAGCAGGTACCAGACCCCGTCAAACTCACCCTACACTACGAGGTCTTACCAGTGGTGAAGCTGGGAGAAGCCTATAAATACCTGGGCATCAAAGATGCGCTGGAATCACCAGTCCAGCAGAGCCAAATCCTTCGAGCCATGAGCAGAATCAAGAAGGATTTGAACAAGCTCCTCAGGTCAGAACTTCTCCCGTGGCAGAAACTCGATGCGCTGCGCACTTTCGTGATGTCCCGATTGGACTATTATCTCAGGCATTGCTACCCATATAAACAACAACTGGTCGCATTCGATGTCTACGTCCGTGCCGCCCTGAAGGCAGCCTTCAAGCTCCCAAAGAGCACGAGCAAAGAGGTATTTCACCAGCCGATTCCCAATGGCGGTTTGGGTTGTACCTCTATACAGACGATGGCCGCTGCAACGCAGATTGGACATGCTATCCAAATGCTCAACAGCCCTGATGACACGATCCGAGCGGTTGCAGAAGGACAGGTGCTGGAGGTCATTAAGCGGGCATTTGTCTACACACCAGATGACGAGACTAGCGACCGAGAGGCTATTCTTGCCTTTCTCAACGGCAAAGATATCGGCTGTCTACGACGGAGAAGCAAGAAAGCGGATATAAGAAGCCTCTGGTCAGAACTCCCAGGTAATATCGCGATGAGCAAGACGCGACTCGCAACTGGGGTTAATGGTCGCTATGTGCTTCAGAAAGCAGATGGCGCCGCTCTCGACCAGAAGCAGCTCATTAGGAGTATTAAACAGCATATGGCGGAATGGCAGCGGGATGTGTGGAAAGAGCAGGTGGATCAAGGAAAATCGGTGGCTTACCAGACGGCGGATAGTAACGCGTTTCTACGGGGGCCGTCTCGTCTGAAGCCCGAAGACGTCATCTTCGCCATCAGGGCGAGATCTGCGCAGCTCCCCACACGGCATTACCTCAAACGCATTGGGGTAACAAAGCTAGCCCGTTGCCGCCATTGTACAGCTGACCCTGAAACCCTCGCGCACATCCTTAACCACTGCCCGCACAGTATGGACAGCAAAATAAAAATGCGCCACAACAAAGTACTGGAGCGGATCACAACGGCCATTACACAGAGCGCAGTCAACAGGGGGAAAACCTTACTGATCGACAAGTGCCCGGATGATATGGAAACACGCTTGAGACCAGACATTATTCTGCGCGACGAAAAGAGGAAGACAATGACAATCGCAGATGTAGCGGTAGTCTTTGAAGACTACAAGAAAAACTCGTTCGGCTCCGCCGCCATTCACAAGGAAGAGAAGTACAAGGATCTCAAGACCCACTATGAGCAACGTGGATACCGGGTATCAGTGCATGCGCTCGTCTACGGCTCGCTGGGCTGTATAGCGCAAGACAATAGAAAGGTGCTTACACAAGATCTAGGCATCGCCGAACGCACCGCATGGGTATTACAACGGATCATTAGCACTGACTGTATCCGATACAGCAATCAGATCTGGGGTTTTCACGTGGCTGACAATGGATCAAGGCGGGCGCGAGGAGGAAATCGCTCTCGCACAGCCAACATGCAGTGAATAGTACACAAATGATGCACTTATACTTAGTCACTCTCGGTAGTAGATGTATGTTATGGCGAGTGAAAACGGTTGGCCCTAGACTTTGGGCGTGCCGTAGGAGCTGAGGCTCCCTACAAACTATCTCTTTCCTTTTTCTTTGGGGAGGACCACTCACTCCAAAAACCCAGCAAGCAAAATTTTCCACATACTTAGTCACTCTCGGTAGTAGATGTATGTTATGGCGAGTGAAAACGGTTGGCCCTAGACTTTGGGCGTGCCGTAGGAGCTGAGGCTCCCTACAAACTATCTCTTTCCTTTTTCTTTGGGGAGGACCACTCACTCCAAAAACCCAGCAAGCAAAATTTTCCACGTCATAGTTACGTCCGCCGTTAACCCGCGCTTGGTTGAATTTCATCACATTGACATTCAGAGCACTGGGCAGAAATCACATTGCGTCAACACCGTTTGCGGCCATCGCAATGCTTTGTTTTAATTAAACAGTCGGATTCCCCTTGTCCGCTCCAGTTCTGAGTTAGCTGTTCACTGTGCACGCAGACCAAGGGTCACAACGCAGTCAGTGCCGGCGGTCCACAGACGCGCCGCGAAGCACGAACGGGCCCGCACAGCTCCGACCAACGAAGAACGCACTGGCGCTATGCACCCAGCCCTCAGAGCCAATCCTTTTC
>NW_013654981.1:0-3151 GCF_000499385.1 Eimeria necatrix
TTGCTGGTGCTGCTGCTGGGATTGCTGGTGCTGCTGCTGCTAGGATTGCTGGTGCTGCTGCTGGGATTGCTGGTGCTGCTGCTGGGATTGCTGGTGCTGCTGCTGCTAGGATTGCTGGTGCTGCTGCTGCTAGGATTGCTGGTGCTGCTGCTGCTGGGATTTCAGGTGCTGCTGCTGCTGCGATTACTGGTGCTGCTGCTGGTAGGATTGCTGGTGCTGCTGCTGCTGGGATTGCTGGTGCTGCTATTGGACTTCTAGTGCTGCTGTTGCTGCTGCGAGTGCTGCTGCCGGGATTGCTGCTGCTGCTGTTGCCGCTGCTGCTGCTGTTGCTGCTGCTGCTGCTGCTGCTGTTGCTGCTGAGGAAGCGACATTTTACATGAGAAGTCCGCAATTAGTGCGCAGACAAAAGCCCATTTTTTATTTTTATAAAATAAAATGAAAACTTTTAATTTGAGTCTCCGCTGAATTTTGAAAGTTCGCATTTAACTTTTGCATGCAGCTCGAAAGCTTTCTGCCTTCCATTTAGATTATTTTGACTAAGTATATATAAATATGTTTTTAATTATTTAAATTATTTCTTTATTTAAAATATTTAGAGGATTTATTCAACTGAAGTTATTCATTTTTTTAATTATATGCCATTCAAGAGTGCTCCTTTGCATGCATTCATTTGCTGCAGTTTTGCTGCGCTGCTTCAGCGCAGCAGATGCTGCTGCTGCTGCCACTGCCCCCGCAGCACGTCTGCAACACCAGCAGCAGCAGCAAGGCTCACTGAAAATGAGAGCAGCAGCAGCAGCAGCAGCAGCAGCAGCAGCAGCAAGGCTCGCTGAAATTGAGTGCAGCAGCAGCGGCAGCAGCAGAACCGAACGGCTCCGCCCCCTATTTTCAGCCTCATGTGTACGTGCAGCAGCAGCAGCAGCTGCTGCTGCTGCTGCTGCTGCTGCAGCAAAGGAATCTTTGCTGCTGTTCTGATGCGGCTTGCAAGAAGTTGGGAAATAAATTCTCAACACAAATGATATTAAGAAGAGACAAAGTTGTGTCTCGTGTTGGTTTCGCTACGGTGTACGTACACCCGAACTCGCTTGCTGCCACTTGCGGCGCCTGCCGCCAACCAAAAGACCCCACAAGAAAGAAGCAGCAGCAGCAAAAGTTTTTTAATTTCTTTTTCTTTGCCCCTAAGCTGGCTAAGAAACAGACGGATTTGTCTGCCCAAGACACGCATGCAAGCAGCAGCAGCTGCTGCAGCTCCTGCTGCTGCAGCACGGCCACTGCTGCTGCGGCACAGCCGCTGCAGCTCCAGTAGTGGCTGTGCTGCTGCTGCAGCACAGCCGCTGCAGCTGCAACACGGCTGCAGATGCTGCAGCACAGCCACTGCTGCTGCAGCAGAGCTGCTGCTGCTGCAGCACAGCCGCTGCAGCTGCAGCGGAGCCGTCCCTGCTGCAGCTGCAGCCGCTGCTGCTGGAGGCGAGCTGCTGCAGCACGGGCGCTGCTTCTGCAGCAGCAGCGCAGCAGCAGCGCAGCAGCAGCGCGGGGCTAGTCCACAAAGGACCAATAAACGGAGGAGCAGCAAAAAGACCAAACAAAAGCAAAGCGAGAAAGCCCGGGGGGCCCCCAGGCCCCAGCGCTCACTGCTGCACAGCGCGGGGGGCCCCCAGGGGGCCCCCCAGGGGGCCCCCCAGGGGCCCCTCCGGCTCCGCTCCTTCTCCCTCTTCCTCCGCAAGTCCCTCATAATCTATCAGCAACTCTGGGTTTGGATTCCAAGAAGGAATTGTTGTTAAAAAGAACATGGCGACTCCTTGATAAAGGGCCCTTTTCCAGTAGGGGGGTATGGGGGCCCCCCCCTCGCTGCCCCGCTGAGGGGGGCCCCCGGGGGCCCCCCGCGCCCCGGGGGCCCCGCGGGCCCCGGGGGCCCCCAGGGTACTCCTGGGGGCCTCGGGGGCCCCCCGCTCCGCAGGGGGGCCCCCAGAAACTCTTATAGGATCTTCGCCAGCGAGGCGGCGGCTCCGCAGCTCCTGCGCCGCCTCCACAGACCTGTCTACGCTGCTGACCCACGCCCTGCTGCTGCTGCTGCTGCTGCTGCTGCTGCTGCCGTCATCGGCGCTGATTTCGGCGGGGCTGGGGCCGCTTGTCCCGTTGCTGTCGCTGCTGCTGCTGCTGCTGTTGCTGCTGCTGCTGATGCTGCTGGATGCAGTGTTGACTGTCTGGGGCGAAGAGGCTTCTGCTGCTGCTGTCGGCGTCTCTCCTGCGCGCAAAGAGAAGCAAATAAATAAATAAAATAAAAATAAAAAAGAAATAAAATTCGAATTGCATTAAAGGGCTTTCAGCGCCACAGGCGGAGTGTCCAGACACCCGAAATGGCGCGCCGTGGATGCGCAGCACGAGGCTGGTTCTCAGGTGTATCTCCACCTCTTAATTCCAACAAAAGCAACATTAAATGAAAATAATAATAATAATAATAAATAAAAATAGTAATAACAGCAACAAATAACAATAATAAAGACAAGGAGCAGCAAGAACGGAGCCGCTGCAGCAGCGCTTGCTGCGTTCGCTGCGGTGTACATACACCTGAAAACACTCACCTTCAAACGGCCGCCCCACAGATGCATGCAGCTGCTGCTGCTGCAGCCGCAGCCGCTGCAGCGGCCTCCGTTCCCGCCTCCTCCTCAGCTGGGCCAGCGTCTGCAGCAGCAGCAGCAGCAGCAGCAGCAGCAGGAACAGCAGCAAATGAGGCAGTCGATTGCGTATGGCAGATCCACCGCTACAGCTAACTGCTCGGCGTGGCTAGCCAGCGGCCTACTGAGTGCCACAGCTAGCTAGCTAGCTGGCTAGCTAGCTGCGGCCAACAACTGCCCGGAAGTGACCTAGCTAGCTACCCAGCTAGCTAGCTAGCTAGCTACTAAGCTAGCTAGCCGGCTCTCAAGCCAACGAGCTGCCTGAGGCCAGTTCCTGCGCAGGAAGTGAGCTAGCTAGCTAGCTGGCGAGACGGACAACTCTGTAGCTAGCTAGCTAGCCCGCTAGCAAGCCAGCTAGCTAGCTAGCTAGCTAGCTAGCTAGCTAGGCAACTAGCTAGGCCGCTAGCTAGATCTCCAGCCAGGCAACTATCTACGGAGCCAGCTAGCTCGCCAGCTAGCCCGCTAGCCAGCTAGCTAGC
>NW_013654981.1:3251-68165 GCF_000499385.1 Eimeria necatrix
TGCTGCTGCTGCTGCTGCTGCTGCTGCTGCTGCTGCTGCTGCTGCTGCTGCTGTTGCTGCTGCTGCAGGGGGGGGGCGGGCGGCGGCGGCGGCGCGGCGGCCGCCGGCGCGCCGGGAGGAAGAACTGCTGCGGGAGCAGCAGCAGCTGCTGCTGCTGCTGCTGCTGCTGCTGCTGCTGGCTCCGCAGCACCCTGCATGCGGAACGCGACGTCCCCGCCGGGGACCCCCACCGCACTCGGCTGCTGCTGCTGCTGCTGCAGCTGCTGCAGCTGCTGCAGCTGCTGCAGCTGCTGCAGCTGCGTCTGCAGCGCAGCAAGTCGCCCCGCCGCCACGGGCTGAGACACACACACCAGCAGCAGCAGCAGCAGCATCAGCAGCAGCAGCAGCATCGGCAGCAGCAGCAGCAACACGCAACTCAGCAGCAGTCGGGGAGCTTCAGACTCGGGCCAGCCCTGCCAGCGGTGCTGCACTTACATCTCGTCTGCCGCTGCTGCTGCTGCTTGCTGCTGCACTTCCTGCTGCAGTGGCTGCTGCTGCTGCTGCTGCTGCTGCGTACGAAGACGGAGAAAGGCACCTTTCAAGGCCCCCAATCGGCCGGGACACGAGCCACGAGCTGCTCCCTATGCTGCTGCTGCTGCTGCTGCTGCTGCTGCTGCTGCTGAGCTTCGCTGCAGCAGCTTCCTGCGTCGTCAGCAGCAGCTGCAGCTGCAGCAGCGAAGCAAATGAGTGCCACAGCCGCAGCTGCCCCTCATATATCTCAGCCATCATTAATGCATGCGCATGCTGCTGCAGCCAAGACCCTTCTTGGGGGCCCCCCTCTGTACCCCCCAAGGTGAAATGGGGGCCCCCGGGGTCCCCGGGGGCCCCGGGGGCCCCCCGGGGGCCCCCGGGGGCCCCTGCGGGCCCAGCAGGCGCCCCAGGAAAGGGGACAGGGGCCCTCCCACTTGGGCCAGCTGCTGCTGCTGCTGCTGCTGCAGCTGCTGCTGCTGGCGTTTCTGCTGCTGGCGGCTCTGCTGCTGTGTCTGCAGCTGGCGCCGCCGCAGCTGCTGCCTCTGCATCTTTGGGCAAAGGCGGCCCCTCAAGGGGCCTCTGGCTTTCGGCTGGCTGCTGCTGCTGCTGCTGCTGCTGCTGCTGCAGCATCTGTTGCTGCTGCTGCTGCTGCTGCGCCAGTGCGACTCGGTGAAGGGCGGAGAGCTCCTGCATGCGCTGCAGGAGCTGCTGCCGGACTGCTGCGAGCTCCACGCCGGCCGCGCCCGGCGCCGCTGCTGCTGCTGCTGCTGCAGCAGCAGCAGCAGCAGCAGGCAGCTGCTGGCCGGCCTGTTCAGACTCCGGAGCAGCAGCAAAAAGGGGGCAGGGCTCTACTGGGGGAAACACCAAAGGCAAAGGGGTGAAGGAAACCCCAGAAGGGTTTGGAGGCGTCTGCATGGCAGCAGGTGTCCATACACTGCCAGTGCAGCAGCTGCGAGGCAATCCACTCTGCTGCAGCAGCAGCAAAGCCTTTGGCATCCTTTCAGACGCGCTGCTGCTGCTGCTGCTGCACTGCTGCTGCAGCTGCTGGCGGCTCGGAATGCCACGGAGGACACGCAGCAGGGACCCCTTCGCAAGGAAAAGAACAAAACTGGAGCAGCAGCTTTGGAGGGTTTGCGCGGTCTGCTGCTGTCGAGTTCAGGTGTATGTACCCTCCAGCAGCCAGCCTGCAACTGAGCAGCAGCTGCTGCTGAGCCCGTCGGCTCTCTTCTCGGCCTTGCAGGCGCTACAGCGGAGAATAAGAAAAGGGAAAAGAAGCAGAAAACAGGTGTAGCGGAATGGGACGGGCTGTGGGTACGGCGGCGCAGCTGCTGCTGCTGCTGCTGCTCTTGCTGCTGCTGCTGCTAGCTGGCAGAGAGAAGCCTATGCGCATGTCTGTCTCTGCCCGTCGCCCCAGCCTCTTCTTTGCATCTTTTCAAATAAATCCAAACAATTATAAATTAATGGACTTCTCTCGCGGCCGCGTCCTCAAAGAGCCTCCCGCGCCGTAAAGACAGCCGGCCGCCGCCTTTCGCCTCTCCAGGCCCCACCCAACTTCTTTTCCGGAAACACTCAAAGACCATTTCCCATTTGCTGCTCATTTGAAAAAGAAGTTTTTCCAAAAGACAAGCCAGGCTCTTTGTCTCTTTCTTCTCCTCTGCTGCCCCCCAAACTCTGGGCACCAAACCCCAGCCGCGGCTTCCTAGAGCAGCAGCTGGCGGCCCCAGCGCTTCAGCTTCCCCCCAGAGCTTAGCAGAGCAAGCAGCAGCAGCAGCGGCAGCAGCAGCAGCAGCAGCAGGCAGTACAAGGAGGCAGTGGGGGGTCTGCTGCACCGCAGCAGCAAACTCGCCCCAGCAGCACTTGGGCAGTTTTAGGCAGCTGCTGCTGCTGCAGCTAGTCGCAGCAAGCTAGAGTAGAAGGACTTCGTCTTAGCTCAAAGGCCGCAGGGGCCCCACGGGGGCAGCAGCTAGCTGGGGCAACGCAGGGGGCCCCCAGCGCAGCAGCAAAAGTGCTGGGGGCTTTGCCCCCGGCTAGCCATTAGATCTCTTTAGCTTTTTAGTTGTCTTGCAGAGGCTGTGGGGCCCCTCGGGGCCTTTCAGCGCAGTGCTGTGGAACGAAGTTGAGGCTGTGGCCTAAGACAAAGCCCCCCGGGGTTAAGTTCAGATTGTAGATTGGGGGTAAACAGCCAGTTTATGGGCGAAGCCAGAATTGGCTTGAAAGGCAGACCCAGTTGGCCCACTTAGCTTCTTAATAAGGCTGTTTTCTGCTGCAGTGTTGACTGCCCCTGTCTTCGCCGCAACTGCTGGGCATTCAAGACATTTTAGGCTCTCAGGGGGGCCCATGAACTTGCTTTTGCACTTTTTTAACACTCTCAAGCCATTCCAGTCTTCAAGTTTTGGACTTTAAGATATGCCTGAAGCAGACCATTTGGCGTTTTCTTGGTATAGGCCAGACCTCTTCGCGCCGGGCTGCCTAGAAGCTGTCATAATGGAAGACTTTTGAAGTATTTGTTGCGATGAAAGGGATATTGTTTGAGGGGTTTCCGTGATCATATCAAAGTGTAAGGAAGCAGCACGTTATGCTGCACAAGCCTGACAGCTACAGCAGCACAGTGGTGCAATATTCTTTGTACTTAAACTGGCTCGCTAGCCTGCTGCTGCAGGAGGCCCTAAGGACTATCCCTTTTCATGAGCAAAGCAACTTTAGCTATTCAGTTATCAGCCTGGAAAGGCACGGCTGCCCCTTCTCAGCTTGAGCTATACGGCTAGCAGACTTTTCTTGCATATCTTCCCTTGCCTGTGCCTCTCGGGCTACAAGAGCGTTTATCTTCACCAGTTATTCGCAAATTGGAGAAATCATATCAAGCTCTCAGATTTAAGCAGGGCCAGATCGCTGGCCCTGTTCACGCTAAAAATGGAAGAATTGGCTCTGGCCAGCAAAAAGCCTTGGAGCGTCTTCCAGCAATGGAATGTTTTGAGCAAAAGGCAAATCACATTCTCGTGTTCGTGGCGAGGCATAAGCTAGCCTGTCTGCCTTGACGACGCAGGCACAAAGGTATTAAGCCAACTGCCGCAGTGCTGGAGCTTAAAAGCGAACCCGTACAGCAAGCCACTCGGGCGCGTAGACTTCCCTGTGGGGCCAGTGCAATCTCTTGACTTACTGAAATCACGTTTTTACTTTATAGTTAAAGTAGTAACGTAATTATAGTAATGAAAGGAAGAGGGAACGAGCATATGTATGAGAACATCGAAATCCTTCGCCGTACCACTCCGTTAAAACAAGGGAGTGGGTCTATGATTTGCACATACATGCATCAAATAGCCCATTGCGCACGGGAGGAATGTTTCAGGGAAACATTCCACTGCACTCAGAGAAGTCAATTTCCAGGTTCTTCCTCGAATGCGAAGGAGGAAACTGGCAAAAGAGTCACTGCATTGTGCAGCACTCCAATGCCGCGCATAAATGGACTTGAGGGACTTATAATTCAGAATGTGTAGATCGGCGTAATAAAAGAAGGCATTTATTGTGCAAAGCGACTCAATCCTTAGGCGGAAAGGCCTCTTGTGCTCTGCAGTTATGCCTAGGGTTCTGGGTTGGCAAGAGGTAGTGTTCCGAAAACCAGGACATATAGTGCTGTTGTCTTTGGTAAGTAACGATAGGTACGAGACTATGTAGCCAGAACAGGACAGATAGGCGTAGGAGCCTTTCCACGTTGGAGCGATACACGCCAAGTGCGGCCGCCTCTTAGGCAGTGATGCAATTAGAACCATGGGCTCAAGTCATGCATTTCATTTCGCTATTCTCTTGAGCTGTACGGTTGATCAGAAATAAGAAGACGCATACAAGGCATGAAGTCACCACAATGGGCGGCTACACGTCTCAACACATTACAGGAGCTCATCCTCGTCACTTACATTCCCCGGCTTTCTCCCCTGCTGTCCCCCGCAGATATTATCTTGTCACGTATGCTACTTTCCACAGCACTCACGGCCATTAAAGAGTACACGTTGTTGCAATCCGTATTCTCCTCTCATTCAGCAGTTCCAGCAGCAGGTTGGCACTCTGGTTGGACTTCAGCGCCCGAGACTACGGGCCCGCAGACCCAGGCAGAGTTAGCACTCACTCCGTAGGAGCCTTTCTACCCACCCTCCAGACGGCCCCGCTTGTCTGATCAGCGAGGCTCTCTCTTGCCGTAACATCTAAAATGCAAAAGGACAATTTCGTGGCAGGAACGCCTGTTTTCAAACAGCTCAAAATCAGGGGAAAGAGCAAAAATTCCGTCTAGCGAGAGACAGCGAATTCAGCGAAAAGACGCATCTTTCAGACAGCCTTCTACTTCTTGATGGCAACGAGAGGCCCCCCAAATACCAAAATTGAGCAATCATATCTTTTCTGACAGACAGCCTCCCACGCTGCAGATCAGGCTTCTGGGCAAATGCCAAGAATGCGGGGCCGAGCAACTTGCGTCGCGCTGCCAGCTGAAGTCAAAAAGAGCGTTTCCGTCAACTAGCATGGTATGGTGAGCCAGCAGTTGTCACTTCACCTCTTATGACCCATCAACATACGCTTTGCATGCCTCAGCTATATTGTTATATAAAGCTACAGAAGAGTTGCCCAGAGGATTGCAGTGGCCCCAGCTCCGAAGCGACAAGAACGCATTTGCCCCCGCCTGAAGCGGAGAAAATGCTCCTTAACGTTCCTCCTTTAAGATTGCAGCTGACTCTTTTTTCTAGAGTTTTGTTAGACCAACCAAAAATGTATGGTCAGTCTGACGAAACAAGATGCTGTGGGTGTCACTGAAGAGCGGGTACCGTTCTTGAGGGTGGCTGGGACTCACCTGCTGCAGAGCAGCAATTGATAAGCGTGAAGGGCCCCCAGCTTCTGCCGGGAGAGCCGACGAAAGCTTCCCCCAGAGGGCGCAGGCTAGGAAGGACCGACCTTGACCTGAAAATGAGAATTTTTCAGTGAAATAGACTGACCTTCTGGGGGAAAGATGTACTACTGTAGCTCGCTCGCCCCTCCTCACCCCTGCGCATTAATTTAAACTTGTTACCTTGGTATGTCATATCGCCTTTGCTCCTATAAATACAAGAAACTCGCAAGAGGCTCGCTTGCTCTACAGTTCACGACCCTTTCCAATTCACAAAGAGAGAGGAACTGCCAGTCGTGTAAAGGGCCTACATCTGGTGATGGCCATGCAATGAATCGTAACACACAAGCATGATGCCACTAGTTTGGTGCCACTACATGCCCCAGATGGGCTGCTCATTGATGAGTCCCGTTGCAGATGTCCACGTGCTGCGGGCTATGACTTTGCAACGCTCTGTTCTTCTCTAGGCTAAGTCTATCTAAACGACTGTAGCGAGTGCGTTTTGGTGGATCTACGTAGGAGGAGCTAAGGGATTCAACTTCGGAAGTACGGGTCACAAGTGCTATTATTTAGCCCACCGCAGATAAAATTGCGAAGGGAAAGGCGGATTTACAGAATGATACACATCCTGAGACTTTGGCTTTCTGGGCCGGTAATGGTGCATCCGCCTGCAAGATCATATCCTACTAAGAGGCGCAGACTGGTTGGCTGATCTTTTATGCAGCTGTGCAACTTCCTTGCACATAAAAGCCTTTGATGTGGCAGGATAAAGGTAGCGAAGGACAACTGCGAAAAAGTACTTCAGTAGATGATATTTCCCGCCACGATGTCCCTACCGGTAATAATGTTGACCTCAGGAACGTCAGTAGAGAATGGCTCCCAAACCATGCAGCGCCCGGTGCCGACACCTCATGTAAACTGCCTGGAAAATCGGGTACACTTCTTACCTTAGTGAGGCAGATTTCACTGCGTTCATTCGAATTCGTCTAAAATTCAAAGCGTTGCTTGCAAAGAGGCCTTATTCCACATTGGCTGCCCGGGAAGCAGCAGCTGCTTAAAGGCGTACTTGCACTACTTCAATACAGCGAAGCCCAGCATCGCTCATCACAAGCGGCACTGCCACGGGCCTGTGGCGGATAGAAGAGCTACAGGGCTGGCGCTCCGCTGCAGCTAGCCTTTCCAGTGGTTAATATTTGTCGCCTTCATTAGCGCTGAACAGTTGCAGACCTCTGAGGAACACTTTTCTGGCCCTGTTCCTCTACTGACAATGCGGGGTGTACAGGGATGCCTTTTAATGCACTAAAGAGCGGCGCACAGATGCAGCACGCATCCTTTGATGTAGCGTTCCCACTAGATTCAGTACCCATTAGCGTTCACAATTCCCCGTGCGCAATCTACTTTTTTGCCAAACCGTCTACAAACTCATTAAATGCATGACAGAAATGTTTGAAAATGGCCCAGTGGAGCCCTTTTCAGAGACTTGCACTATGCTTAACGCATAAATGTCTTCATTGCGTATGGGAGGCACTCTTCTCTAGCAAAACTCCTGTTGACTGCGACCTTGCTGTATCAAGCCGACGGGTAAGTGGACTTCTCCAGCCTTTCCTGGAGTTTCTGCAGGCGTTTCGGCCGCCATTTCTAGCAGAGTTCCCAAGCTTCGCCGTAAGTCTTGTTAGTTGTTCCTGTTGCTGTCCATTCGATGGAAACGGAGTGAACTGCCACTGCTTCTTGGAAAGCAGCAGCCAAAGCGGCTGCGATGCTCTCGGTCGTGGGACAATGCTCTTTCTCCCACAGTAACCCCCCCATTTACTCAGAGCTGACGGCCAAGTGCTTCCCTTATTGGCATTCTGCAATCACGGATTTATGGCTAGAACCTTGCTTGATCGAAAGCCGCCTTTACTTTTATTCTTAGAAGCGCCTCCTTCCTAGCTGCAACAGACGCAGGAAATCTGGGTCTTTGTCCTCGTCTGTTGGTGCTAAAAGGCATTTCTTTCACCTGCTCGTCTCCTCGTTCATTGCTGCTCATCCCTTTCTCCTGCACTCGTATGCTCACTGCGATAGACTGTAAAGGCGACTACTATTTCAAGTTTTGCTTGTTGCACCTTTTGCTCTGGTTCCCCCTCCAGAAATAAGGCTGACGCGCCTTCGTTCCACTGCAGCATATTCTGCGGCTTGTGCACCTGCCCATAAGTTCTTGTTTAAAATTTCTGTACTTTACGTGCCTGTCTCCTAAGCTGAGAGGCTGGATGTCTTCAATGCATCAAAGCGGCCGTTTTTGACATTATCTTGTAATTTTCTCTCCAGCTTTTCCATATAAGAGGCTAGATGGCGGGCTGAAGCTTTTCCTGGGTTATCCCCATAGCCCGGCAGAAGTACAGTTCTATCTTGGAAACAGTCCCAAGTACATTTAGAAAATTTTTTGTGATTATAAGATTGAGGGCGTGTGGCGTTGGGGTCCCGGTGAAGAAAAGCTTTTCATCTACTTCAGTAAATTTCTTTGGCCTACACACCAAAGAGCCAGTCACTGCTCCCCTACTAGAGACGCGCGCGAGACGTATCTATAAAAATGATGAAATTGTTGCCACAGATCTACAGTGTCGGGCCATGCGCGCAGTTATCTGAATAAATCGAATTTTCTGGTGAAATGCTGTGGATCCAAAAAGCTCTCAGGCTTGGCAAGAAAGATATATTTGACCTCACGCTACCTACTGCGCATTTGAATGCCTAGCATGAGTCTTAGGCTCTCCCTAAGGCGCTTCAAAAAGGGCTTTTTTGAATGACCTAACAACTACAACCAAAGGGTCCCCACTGTTCAACTTCAGCCCCACCCAAACGGGCCCTCTCGAGTTAGTCTGCTGCAGCTCAGCAGCAGCTAGCCCCCTATTTATCCCCCCCACAAGCTGCGCTACAGTGTAAGTATTCAAGCAGCGCCAATGGCTGTGCTGCAGCACAATGAGGGTCAATCTGAGGGGCTAAGGCTGCCTCCTTGGCAGCCTGCCTGTTGCACCAGGGCCTATTTATCTAGTATAATGCGTTTAATAATAATGCGTTTCTCAAGTCCGACAAAAAGTCAAACTTCGAAAAGCAACATACACATGAGTTGCACGAGAATGCCTTCGTGGGCCCCTATGGAGGAAAGCTGAAGTGTCTATACAGCCCCTAGCCCGTACCGGGGAGCTTTAACAAACACTCACTCCACTTTTCTCTTTTCATCCTTCAGGCCAACACATCAAAAATGTGAAGCATATTTCTTCATACAGACACACTCCACTCACTCAAGCAACATACCTACCAGCCCCTGCAAATCTTCGCGGCACCCAGGGGCCCCCGGGGGCCCTCCGGGGCCCCCAGGGGCTTCCACGGTCCCCCAGGGGCCCCCGGAGCCCCTGCAAAGGTAACTGGAGTCAGCTGCAGAACTCTGAGGGCCTCTGAGAACATTTCGCCCGCTAAAAGGGACACACGGGAGCTAAAAGGGACACAGAAGAACCAAAAAGGACTCCTGAGAGGCCCTGGGGAAGACCTGACGGCCCAAAACCCGAGGGCATTTTAGTGAACTCCGGGTCACCTGGGGCCCCCCGGAGGCCCCGCGCATATTAATGTGTCGAACTATGAATTGCTTGTGTCTGCAGCAGAAGCAAAAAGGTCTTCTATGATGGGGGGAAGCAGCTGGAAACAGGGGGAAATAAGGGGCAGGTGCTGCAGGGGGAGGTGGAGGCCGTCAAAGGCGTACAAAACGTGGGGCTTGGGGGGCCCCTCAGGGGACCCCTCAGGGGCCCCCTTAGGGGCCCCCTTGGGGTCCTCAGAAGGGTTTGCGGACCCCCGCTCGCTGAACCGAATGTGCGGCAGCTGCAACAGACAAAAACAAAAACTTTTTAAATGCAACTAATAAGCACTCGTGGCAGCGAGATAGAGAACCCTTACGAGGGCTCCAAGGGCCTCTAAAAGCCTCAAAAACTGTATTTTACAGCGTTTAAGCCTTACACTCCAAACCCTAAACCCTAAACCCTAAACCCTAGATAGCCGCTCCCAGCTAAGAGCTGGTGCAAAGGCCCACGCACCCGGGGATAGCGCTGGCTGAAATGAGTCAAAATGACACTCTCGCATCCGCACTCAGCAGCTGCAAACCACAACAACACCAAACCCCCAAAGCCCGAACCCTAAACCCTAAGCAGCATCCCCTAGCAGTTGAAACTGTAGCAAACGAGCAGCAAATGTATCTCCCCGAATGCCCCACACAACTGCATGCAAGGGGACTTTAGAACTCAAACAGCTCTTTTGGGGGCACCAAGTGAAGCCCCTGAAGGGCAGCAGGGGGCCCCTCTAGAGCGAGGCCCTTTGCTGCGTTTTGCTGGCTCCTTAGGTGCCCTTTGGAGGCCCCTCAGGGGCCCCCTGGGAGCCCAAGAGACCTTTTCGGGGCCTGCTGAGGGCCCCCTTAACTGTCCTTTGTGGGCCCCTTAGGGGCCCCTGGAAGCCCAAAAGAACTGCCGGGGGCCTCCTGGGGCCTCCTTAGGTTCCCTTAGGGGCCCCCTTAGGGGACCCACAGGGGCCCAAAAGAGCTTCTAGGGGCCCCCGTGGGGGCCCCTGGGGGCCCCCTGATGTACTTCTGGCGCACCTCCCTTGAGGACTTCGGATACACAAGAATGCTTTTTATCGACTGCCTCTGAGTGAAGTGCATCTTCAAAAGTGGCTGAGACAAAAGGCAACGAAAAGAAAGAAAAAAGAGAAAAAGAGGGGATCACTGACATGGAAAAAGATAAAAAAGAAGAAGCCAGAGAGTCACAAAAAGCCGAACTGCTGGCCCACAATGAAAAAAAAACGAAAAAGCAAAAATAGAACAAGGAGATAAAAACACAACACCAGTAGCACAAAAACTTCACCCATAACCTCGCGCAGCAAAAGCGCCGCTGCTGCTAATAAAAGATATGGCCTAAGGGGCCCAGCGGGGCCCCAGGGGCCCCCAGGGGGCCCCTGGGGCCCCTAAAGCCCTGCTGCTCCTAGGCAGCAGCCACGGGGGGCCCCCAACTACTACTGCAGTGGGCCCCTAGGGCCTGTGTGCTTTTCGCTGGGCTTTTCTGCTGCTGTTTGTTGGCCACTTGCTGCTGCTGCGGTTCAGTTTGCTGCTGCGGTTCAGTTTGCTGCTGCTGCTGCAGTGCTCACCTTCGTGCAGCAGCACAGTGCACTTGTGCGCCAAGTTAAAGAGCTGGCTGCAGGGCCTCGTGTCTCCAGAATAAACAAAACTGAGTTTTTCGAAATCCACGCGGAGGCCAAAAGAGTCGGGGATATGGTCCACCTGAGCCACAAAGAAGCTGCGCAGTGCATGCAGTCTGGCGCAGCAGCAGCAGCGCAGCAGCAGCACTAGCCGCAGCAGCAGCTCGCCTGCGGCAGTAGCAGCAGCAGCGCCGCTAGCACTTGCAGCAGCAGCATCGCTGCCAATAAAAAAATGAGACAAACAGCGCGCCAGCCACGGCAGCGCCACGGTCAGCCCGCCAGCAGCAGAAACAGCAGCAGCAGCAGCAGCAGCAGCAGCAGCAGCAGCAGCAGCAGCAGACCGGTGCGATCCTCAGTTGCATCTTCTGGGCCTCTCCAGTCCAAGCCATTGCTGCTGCTGGCTGCAGATGTTCAACGCTAAACTTTTCGTCTAAGTTGCAAACGAGAGACTCGCAGCAAACAAATAAGTGGGGCATTCGTGCGATCTCCCGGTCCAGAAACTCAAACCACTCCTGCAAAAATAAACCCTAAACCCTAAACCCTTAACCCTAAACCCTAAGCCCTAAACCCTAGAGATTCGATAAGCAAACAGCAGCAAAAATCCCTTCAAGCGGCAAAGCTACAGGCCGGCACACCTCACGAGCCAAGCACAAACGCAGGTCAGAAGCAGCAGCAACTGCAGCAGCTAGAGCAAAAGCTGCAGCAGCAGCAGCAGCAGCAGCAGCAGCAGCAGCAGCAGCACCTGTAGGCGAGCTGGAGCAATCAGCAGGGGTGGCCTGGCATCGGGCCAAAGTGCTGCGCGGCACTGCAGCAGCGACATGAGCCCCAAGTGATGGTCCGCGTGACAGTGGGAAACGAAGATGAACCTGAAGAATTGCAAACCCTAAACGCTAAACCCTAAACCCTAAAGGCTCCTAAACCCTAAAGCATAAGTCCTGAAGCGGTGAGGGGACTTTTCGTTCAAATGGACAATCACCACAGGCACGCAGACACGGAAACAGCAGCAGCAGCTGCTGCAGCAGGAACTGCAGCACTGCTGCAGCAGCAGCTGCTGCAGCAGGAACTGCAGCACTGCTGCAGCTGCAGCTGCTGCAGCAGGAACTGCAGCACTGCTGCAGCTGCAGCTGCTGCAGCAGGAACTGCAGCACTGCTGTAGCTGCTGCAGCAGGAACTGCAGCACTGCTGCAGCTGCAGCTGCTGCTTCTGGCCCAGTAGCAACGGCAGCACCTGACGCTTCAGTGACAAAACCCCAGCGAGCGCCCCTCCAGCAGCAGCAAGACAGCAGCAAGGCAGCAGCACAGCAGCAGCAATGCAGCAGCACAACAGCAGCACAGCAGAAGCAAGCAGCAGCACAGCAGCAGCAACCCAGCAGCACAGCAGCAGCAGACGCACTGGATCGAGAGCAGCAGCTGCAGAAACTCCTCTTCGCTCTCTGTGGCACCCCGCAGCTGCGAGAGAGAGCCTTCCCCAAAGTCAAGAACAACACCTGCGACCACCAGCAGCAGCAGCAGCAGCAGCAGCAGCAGCAATTGCGTTCCTGCTTGTTTTTTGTTTTGTTTCTGTTTGTTTTTACTTTGCTTTGTTTCCAATTTTGCTTCTTTTGCACCTCTTCGTCCGCCTTAGTCCTCTGCTCCTCAGGGTTTAGGGTTTAGGGTTTAGGGGAAACGGGGAGCAAACCGCAGCGAGGCCTTTTTAATTTAAAAAGACAGAATAAATAAAGCATCAAACAAAAGACAAAAAGGAAAAAAAGACAAAAAGAAAACAAAAATGAAAGAGCAGCAAAACTTACTGAGGCCCTCCGTCAGCAAAAGAACTGCAGCAGAAACGTTGCGGTAGTGAGAAGGAGCAGCAGATCCAGTACCCAAAATCTTGAGAGCGGGGCCCCCAAAGCTGGGGGCCCCCGGGGGCCCCCCGGATTGGGGGGCCCCCCGGGGGCCCCCCTGCGGGGGCAGGTGCTTGGCGAATTCCTCTTGGAGGTTTTTGAGGTCTTCGGGTTTGAAAAGAGACTGGAGAAGACAAAAAGACAAACAAAAAGAAAAATTTTAAAAGATTTCGGCAGCAAAAGAACAAAAAGAAACAAATAAAATGAAGTTGTACGAAGATATGCATCAGGCAGCAGCCGCAGCAGCGCACCAGCACAGCAGCAGACTTCTTGCAGTGCAGCAGCTGCAGCAGACTCGCAGCAGCGGCAACTGCTGCTGCAGCTGCAGCAGGAGGTTTGCTGCTGCTGCTGCGCTTCTGCAGCAGCAGCAGCAGCAGCAGCAGCAAATGCCCTTTTGTCCTTTAGCCTCACTTCAAAGAAATCCACAGGGTGTTCTGCTCGAGGGGGAGAGTCGTCAACAAAGGCCTAAGACAGAAGACAAACGAAACGCAGAAAAATAAGCAAAAGCGGGGGGCCCCCGGGCCCCCTGGGGCCCCCAAAGGGCCCCCGGGGGGCCCCCAGGGGGCCCCCAGAGGGCCCCCTTGGGACCCTCGGCGCGACCCTAAGGGGCGCCAGGGGGGCCCCTGCAGCGCTCACGGGGGCCCCAGAAGGGTTTGCGCACGCCTGGTTAGGGGCCCGTGGGGGCCCCTCGAAGTGGAAAAGACAGAAACGGAGAAGTTGAGGAAAAATGACATAAAAGGGGGAAAATAAATAAAGACCTTTGTGGGAAATAATTCAAAAGACCCACTCGAGAAGGGGGAGACAGCCAGAGCTTCCGCAAAGGTTCAATCTCAATAACAGCATCCGGCTCGCACCCCAACGGGGTCATCTCCTGGGGGGCCCCTGCCTCCTTGGGGGCCCCTGTACCCTGGGGCCCCCCTGGGCCCCCACCCTTTGTATCTTTAGGGGCCCCTGCATCTTCGGGGGCCCCTGTACCTTCGGAGGCCCCTGTGCCTTTGGGGGCCCCTGTGCCTTTGGGGGCCCCTGTGTCTTTGGGGGCCCCTGTGTCTTTGGGGGCCCCTGTGTCTTTGGGGGCCCCTGTGCCTTTGGGGGCCCCCGAGAACCTTGTTGGAAAGAGAGGGGGCATTAAAACCCGGAGGAAATGAGTGAGTCTGGCTGCATGCATAAAGGGGGTGGACAAAACGGGGCTGTCGGACCTGCAGCCACAGAAGGCGCAGCAGCACGAAGCAAAACCTCATGCTGCTGCTGCTGCTGCAGCTGCTGCAGCAGCTCCTGCTGCAGCGGCTGCTGCTGGGACTGACGCAGCTGTTGCTGCCGCTGGCCTTGCAGCAGCAGCAGCAGCTGCTGCTGCTGGCAGTGCTGCTGTGGCTATGCAAGATGCCCTTTAATCTTTCAAGGGACAACGGCGCTCTCAGCCCCCTAAGGCCCCATGGGGCCCCTAGGGGCCGTGGGGCCCTGCGGGGGCCCCCTGGGGGCCCCAGAAGCTTTGGGTCCCCACGAGGGCCCCCTGGGGGCCCCAGAAGCCTTAGGGCCCCGTGGCCCCACGGGGACCCTGGGGCCCCTGGGGGCCCCAGGGCCCCCAATTCTTTGGTAATTTGTTATTGGGGTTTTGCTCACTTGTTGCAGAATATGTGTTTAGTGTCTTTAGAAGACAAGGCTTTAATAAGGCTGCGGTACTCGGGAGTTTGCGTGATCTGTAGGGGCACCCGAAGCCGCACTAGGGTTTAGGGTTTAGGGTTTAGGGTTTAGAGCAGAGAGGGGCGCAGCGCAGAAGAGCGGGAAGGGGCACAGGGGCGCAACAGGCGGAGCAGCAGCAGAGACCCATGGCAGCAAAAACAGCAGCAGCAGCAGCAACGCAACAGAAAAGGGAGATGGAAGGGGAAATAAAAGGAGATCAAGAAGCAAAAAGCAAACTGAGGAAAAGACAAAAAACATGAACAAAAAGACAACAACGAGAGAAACAGAAGTGCTAGCTAGCAAACAGCAGCAGCAGCAGCAGAAGCAGCAGCAGAAGCAGCACCAGCTCGCCAGCCCGAGAACTGACTAGCTACCTATCTAGCTAGCTATCCAGCTAGACAGACAACTACCTATCTAGCTAGCTAGCAAGTTAGGTAGACAGATACCTATCAAGCTAGCTATCCAGCTAGCTAGCTACCTACCTAAGTCCTACATTTCTAGCTAGTTACCTAGCTAGAAATCTAGGTAACTACCCAGCTCGCTAGCTAGCTAGCCACCTTGGCAGCTAGCTAGCTAGCTACATAGCAGAAAGAAACAGAAAAGCGAGGATTACCTGGGGAGAAGTCAAGTGGAAAACAGCCGAGATCTTGTCTGCAGAAGAAGTCTCAAGGAGCTTTCGCTGCAGCAGCAAAGCAGAAGACAAAAAGGACTTTTAGCAGCTCAATTTAACTTTCTAGCTGCTTCATTCTTTGCCTATTTCCTTTTCCTGTGTCTCTGTCTCTGCGCTGGCTCTGGCCCGGTCTGCTGCTGCTGTTGCTGCTGCAGCTAGCTCAGGCCTTTTGCTGACCCCGTACATCCCTCCCCAGCAGCAGCAGCAGCGACGACAGCAGCAACAGCAGCCGCCCCAGCAGCAGCAGCATCTGCCTCTGCAGCACCCGCCCCAGCAGCAGCAGCAGCACCCGCCCCAGCAGCAGCAGCACCCGCCCCAGCAGCAGCAGCAGCACCCGCCCCAGCAGCAGCAGCACCCTCCCCAGCAGCAGCAGCACCCGCCCCAGCAGCAGCAGCAGCAGCAGCAGCAGCAGCAGCAGCAGCAGCAGCTGACCGCGTGGACTGCTTGCTGCTGCTGCTGGCACTGGAGGAAGACAAAAGCCTTTCCCTCGATGGGTTCGCTGCAAACTTGCGAAGGGTCGATCCAGCGGCCGTCGGGCAGCTGCACTTTTTGCCCGTTTTTGAGTTGTGCGTAGAGCGGGCCAGGCGAGATCTGCAGCACGCACAGCCACTCAACTAGCTAGCCAGCTAGCTAGCCAACTAGCTAGCTAGCCAGCTAACCAGCTAGCCAGCTAGCTGGGCATGTACGGGGCACACAGCTAGCTAGCTTGCTAGCTAGTCAGCCAGCAAGGGAACCAGCTAGTCAACTTGCTAGCCAGCTACCTAGTCAGCTAGCTGGCCAGCTAGACATCCATCTAGCTAGCCAGCTAGCTCGCTGGCTGGCTGGCTAGCCAAAGAGCCAGGGGGCGAGCTAGCCATGGAGAAGCAAAGCCAAAAGGAAGAGGAGGGCGAGGGCCAGCCGCCAGCTAGCTCGAATGGCCCAGCAGTGGGCGCCCTGAAGGCCTGTTAGCTAGCTAGCTAACTAGCTAGCTAGCTAGCTAGCTAACCAACGTGCAGAGCTAGCTAGCTGCGGGCAGCAGGTTGGCTAGCTGGCCAAACGCGGGGGCGCTTGGCTAGCTTCCCGCGGGCCTCAGCGCAGGCGCAGCAGAGGTGACAGCCAAAGAGACAGAAAAAGTAAAAAAAGGAAACAACTAAAAGAAATATATAAAAGAAATATGTAAAAGAAATAAATAAAAGACAGGGACCTCACTCCTAAAGCTTTTGCCTTCTCAGGAAAGAAGCGGCCTCTCACTGTGGGGCACTGCAGCAGCAGCAGCAGACAGTCGGAGGCGTCGCCGTAGTCCCCAAAAAGAGCAGCCTTTGCTGCTTCCATGCTGCTGCTGCTGCTGCGGCTTGCTGCTGCTGCTGCTGTTGTTGCTGCCGCTGCTTGGCACTTCTGGTTAAACTTGCCCTGCAACTGACAGACAGCAAGACAGCAGCAGCAACTGCATTTGCTGCAGCAGCAGAGGTGGACACCACTGCAGCAGCAGCAACACTTGCTGCAGCACGGACCTCCAAAGCGCCGGCAGCGCAGCTAAGAGCAGCAGCAGCAGCCACATGGTTGCCAACAGGGTGAACCTATGGCACCGGCAGCAGCAAAAGTGCAGCAGCAGCAGCAGCTGCTGCAGCAGTGGCGACTGCAGCAGGTCCTCACCTCCTCTTCAAGTTTCCGCCTTTTTATGCTGCCATTTTTTTCTGCAGCAGTAGGGCTGGAAGCTGCTGCCGCTGCTGCTGCTGCTGCTGTTGTTGGCTCATATGTGTCGCCGTAGTTGTTATTGCCGCTGCTGTTGCTGCCGGTGGTGCTAGTGCTGCTGCTGCTGCTGCTCAAGAGAGGGTTATCTTCGTGCTGCTGCTGCTGCTGCCTGCTGCTGTGGGGCAGGTAGAAGGCCTCCACAGGGATGCCGCTGGCTGTGCCCTTCACCGAGGGGCCATAGGAGCACGCACAAGTGCGGGGCCCCTTGCTGCTGCTGCTGCTGCTGCTGCTGCTGCTGCTGCTGCCTGCGCTGCCACGCCGGCGGCAGACACCCCTGCAGACTCCGTCTGTACAGTAGCGCTCGCCCAGAAGAGACGGGGGGGCCTCGGGGGGCCCCATGAGTCTGTAGTTAATCTCCAAATGGTTGCTGCAACAAAGCGCCACAAAGTTGCTGCCGCTGCTGCTGCAGCAGCTGCTGCTGCTGCTGTTGCGAACTAAGCTTTGTTTGCTCATGAGACCAAACGCAGGCCGGGAAGAAGCCTCTTTTTCTCGTCAACAGTGCAGCTAGCTAGCTGGCTACCGGAATAGCTAACTAGCAGTTAGCTAGCCAGTCAGCTAGCTAGCGAGCTGGCTAGGCAGCTATCTCGCTAGCTAGCTAGGCGGCTTGCTAGGCAGCCGTCTAGCCAGCTAACTAGCCAACTAGCTATCCAGCTAGCTCTGCAGCTATATAGGCAGCTCGCTGGGCTGGGCAGCTAGCTAGTAGGCCAGCTAGCCAGCTAGCGGTGCAGCTAGCTGGGCAGCTAGCTGTGCAGCTAGCTGGGCAGCTAGCTGTGCAGCTAGCCGGGCAGCTAGCTGTGAAGCTAGCTGTGGAGCTAGCTGTGCAGTTAGCTGTGCAGCTAGCTGGGCAGTTGGCTGTGCAGCTAGCTGTGCAGCTAGCTACAGCTAGCTCAGTGGCCTGCGAAGGTCCTCATGGCTAGCTGCAGCAAAGGCCTGAGCCCGTGGGGGCCCCACAGGGTCACTGCTGCGCTGCCTGTGCCTTCGAGAGATAAGAGAAGGCCAATTAGCCCAGCAGCAGCAGCAGGAGAAAGCGAAGTCAAGAAAATGTCACTTATCCGGTGAATGTGCAGCTTCTTCTCCAAGTGGTACCTGCGCAGCAGCAGCAGCAGCAGCAGCAGCAGCAGCAGCAGCAGCAGCAGCAGCAGCAGCGGGTGAACGGGCAGCCCGCTAGGGGGCGCCAGGCCACCGAAAGCAGCCTGCGTGCTGGGCGCGATAACAGCTAGCTACCTAGCTGGCTAGCCACCTAGCTAGCTAGTTAGCTGGCTGGCTAGCTAGCTAGCTAGCTAGGCATCCGGATTCGACTGTGGCTAGCTGGCCGGCTCCTTCCGCAGCTAGCTGCCTCGATTTGCAGCTAGCTAGCTAGATCGCTATACAGCTAGCTAGACAAATAGATATACAGCTAAGCAACTAAATGGCTAGTCGGAGCAGGGGCCACCTGGCTAGCTGGCTAGCCAGGCGGCGGGTTGACAGCTAGCTCTTCGACTTTGGCGAATTCAAGAGTTGACCAGCTAGCTAGCTGTCTAGCTAGCTAGCGAATGCACTGAATAGCTGGCTAGCTAGCTAGCTAAACAATGAACCGGCCCAATGGCTGCATTGCAGGGCAACAGGCTGCTGGCCAGTACCTGGGCAGCTAGCCATTTAGCTAGCTAGCCAGCCCTTCAGCCAGCTCACCATCTAGCTAGCTAGCTAGCTATCCAGCCAACTCACTAACCAGCTAGCTAGCTTGCTAGCTATCCAGCTAGCTCGCTAGCTAGCTAGCCAGCTAGCTATCTGGCTAGCTCCCTATCCATCTAGCCCACTAGCTAGCTATCTAGCTAGCCATTTGGCTAGCTAGCTAGCTAGCTAGCTAGCTAGCTAGCCCGCGGGCCCTCACCTTTGCACATTTTCCCCCGCATTAATGAGAAGCCGAGAGCCCTCATAAAATATGTGGAGAGAGGGAGCCACCGAAAGGCGGTGGGAGCCCAGCAGCTGCAGCAGCACAACCAGCCCCAAACCCTAAACCCTAAACCCTAAACCCTAAACCCTGGGGCCCCCGGGATGTCTGAGCCCGCGCTCTTGAGGGCCCCTTCTGGGGCACAGGGGGCCCCCGCAGGGGCCCTGCAGCAAATTGGATTTTAAGAAGTTGAAGAGACAGAAAAGGAGGGGGAAGAAGCCCACTAACCTGGGCAGTGATGCTCATCGTGCTGCTGCAGCTGCTGCTGCTGCTGCTGCTGCGGCGGTTGCTGCTGCTGCTGCTGTGCTGCTGGCGCTCCTGAGCCAAAAGCAGCTGCAGGAAGCAGCTGCTGTTGTCCGGGTGAAGTGACAGCGCAGGGGCGGGGCCCCTCTCGTCGATGCTGGGGGCCCCCGCTAGGGTTTAGGGTTTGGCTGTGGGGCCCCGGGGCAGCAGCAGCAAACTCTTGAGGGTTTTGCTTTTCTCCCTTTCAAAATATATTATTAATTGCGCAGCACAAACGGGGGAAACAAACGCGGGAGCAGAGAGAGCGGGCCGGACTGGGGGGATGTGGGGCCCCAGCTAGAACTAGGGTTTAGGGTTTAGGGTTTAGAGTTTAGGGTTCCTGGCGTCTGATCGCCCCAGTTGACTTCTTGGGCTTAACCCATTAAACAAAGCCTACTTATTTTGTATTTGTTTTGACTTTTAGCGTTTCTGTCTGTAAGCCTAGCTGCTGCTGCTGCTGCTGCTGCTGCTGCTGCTGCCACTGCTGCTGCTGCAGTGGCGAGTCATTAGCAGCGGAGGCGTACCTGGGGTGTATGCGCACCCGGGGTTAAACGCAGCAGCAACTGATGTAGCAGCAAAGTTTACAAGCAGGATTCATAGGCAAGGTAGCAGCTGCTGCAGCAGCAGCAGCTGCAGCAGCAGCAGCAGCAGCAAGATGCCAGCGGTGGGCAATTTCGAGCTGCAGGAGCAGCAAAACCCGCAGCAAGTAGCTCAGGCGTCGGAGCAGCCACAGCCACAGCAGCAGCAGCAGCAGCAGCAAAAGCTGCAGCCGCAGGAGCAGCAAGACAGGGCACAGCAAGAACGGCACACGCAGCTGCAGACGCAGGGGGAGGAGCAGCAGCAGCAGCAGCAGCTGCAGCAGCAACAGAAGCAGCAGCAGCCTCAGCAGCTAGCTGCTTCGTCCTCAACCTCTCCAGGAACTTCTGACTCCCAAGCCATTGTATACTGCTGCAGGTGCGCGTCTTGACGGGCCATTGCGCGGGGTTTAGGGTTTAGGGTTTAGGGTTTAGGGTTTAGGGTTTAGGGTTTTGGACCTCGGGTCTAGCTCTGCCAAGTGCTGCGCTGAACTCTCCTAGTAGCCTGGGCATACATTCACCACCTCTCTTCAGCTTGTCTGCTGCTGCTGCTGCTGCTGCTGCTGCTGCTGCTGCTGCTGCTGCTGCAGGTGCTGCCGGCACAAGCTGTTCTACGAGTCGCAGCTGTACCCTCACGAGCCCAAGGGGCCCCCCCCGGGGGCCCCCCGGGGGGCCCCCAGGGCCAAATGCACCAGTGCCTTTGTGGAGCCTTTGGGGTGGATGGGGGGTTTAGAGGAGCAGCAGGGAAGGCTTTGCTGCCCCAATCCAGCAGTACGTGCTGCTGCTGCTGCTGCTGCTGCTGCTGCTGCTGCTGCTGCTGGTGATCTGCTGCTGCTGCTGCTGCAGTTGCTGCTGGTGCTCTGCTGCTGCTGCTGTTGCTGCTGCAGCCGCTGCTGCTGCTGCAGCCGCTGCTGCTGCTGCTGCTGCGGAGGCTGTAAGGGCTCGGGCCCAGTTAGGGTTTAGTTAGGGCGTGCTTGAAGTTTGAGTAGGGTTTGATTGTGGTTTAATTAGGGTTTAATTAGGGTTTAATTAGGGTTTAATTAGCGTCTAATTAGGGTTTAATTAGGGTTTAATTAGGGTTTTGGAGAGCTTATTAGGGTTTATGATTTGCTGCGGGAGGTTTTCAGTGCGGCTGCAAACTTGGCAGCTGGAGTTGGGTGGGACTTAAGTGCTCTTGCGGCCACTGGAGCTCCCCAGCTTTCCAAGTAAACCCTAAACCCTAAACCCTAAACCCTAAACCCTAAACCCTAAGCACTCGACCTTGAGACCTAGACCCTAAACCCTAAACCCTAGCTTCTACCGCCCGCAGCTCGGGTGACTCCCCTCTCTCAAAGCAGCCGACGCGAGGTGCAGCGGCAGCAACCACAGCCACACCAGCAGCAGCAACAGCAGCAGCAGCAGCAGCAGCAGCAGCAGCAGCAGCAGCAGCAACAGCAGCAGCTGCTGCTGCGTCTTGCCTGCCGTAGGTGCACCTTTCTCGCATTGACAAACTGACGGCCCCTCACGCCAGCAGGGGCGCAGAGCCTTCTCTTCTCTTTTGAATTATTTCTCATTTCAATAAAGCAGCAGCAGCAGCAACAGCAGCAGCAGCAGCAGCAGCAGCAACAGCAGCAGCAGCAGCAGCAGCGGCAGCCAGGGGCCGTTTTGGGGCCCCCACTTCATGGGGGCCCTACCAGGGGGCCCCTGGGGGCCTCCCTGTGGGGCCCCTTTGGCGGCCCTTTACAGCAGAGAAACCCGGGCTTTATTCTTCGGGGCCTCGCTTGCAGACTAAACCCTAAACCCTAAACCCTAAACCCTAAACCCTAAATTTTCTGTCTTGTTTTGCGCCATCGCCACAAGACGCACTCTTCTCGAGGCCCCTGACGCATCTCCCAGTACCCCATTCTGGGGGCCCTTCTCAGGGGGGCCCCCCTATGGGGCCCCCCTTTATGGGGCCCCAAAGGGGGCCCCCCAGTGGGGCCCCATGGGGGCCCCCTTTTACAAAGCCTCCCAACGCTTGACATCCCTGTGGACCCTTCTATGGGGCCCCCTGTGGGGCCCCCCAAGGGGGCCCCCTATGGCGCCCCCCAGTGGGGGCCCCTGTGGGGGCCCCCAATGGGGCCCTCACATGGGCTGGCTGTTTAGTTAGTTGATGGTTTGAAAGAATTGAGGGGCTAAACCCTAGGGTTTAGGGGTTTAGCCCACTGGGACTCAACCCTTAAACCCTAGGGTTTAGGGTTTAGGGACTGTAGGGTTCTTAGGCAGAGGTTTTGAAGCCGCTGGGTTTCTTCAACAAGCCATTTTCCACTGCGGACGAAACAAGCCTCTTTCGAGGGTTTAGGGTTTAGGGTTTGAGTTAGACTTGTCCCTGGCTTCTGCAGCTCCAACTCATCCAAACGTATGCATGCGGCGTACGCCCCATAGGTAGTTGTGGCTAGCTGTGGCTAGCTGTAGCAAGCTGTGGCTAGCTATAGCTGACGCTGGCTAGCTGCGGCTAGCTGTGGCTAGCTGCGGCTAGCTGCGACTAGCCGGGTTTAGCTGTGGCTAGCCGTGGCTAGCTGTGACTAGCTACGGCTAGCTGCGGCTAGCTGTGGCTAGCTGGGGCCCTCCGCAGCAGCCCTGGTGTAGCTCTTTGCCCGGAAAAGGCTTTTGGTGGCTTGATGGCTAGCTGGCGGGCCATTTGGCCTGGGTTTTCTGGACTTGGGACGCGCGTTCTGGGGGTTTTTGAGTGCCAGAGGCCCCAATTGGCAATTAAATGGTTAAATACAATTAATGTCTTTAATTTAAATCAAAACAATATGCTTTTAAGCGGCGTTTGAGCACGAGACACGGCAGAAGACTAGGGAAGGCGGGAAAGGCAGCAGCAGCGGCAAAGTGAGCAGCTCATGGTCTCGAGGCAGCTCCCCCGTCGCCCGCCCTCGGGAAAAAGGACAAAAATGGCATTTAAATGATTAAAATGATTAATTTGAAACAAAGAAGTTCTTAAAATCAAAAAATAATCGAGAAAATGACTCGAACTGCCGCTGCGGTGCCCTGACGGGGCCCACAGAGCTCCCGACAGATCTGGAGGCCGGACGCGGCTGAGGTGCGGCTGAGGCGGAAGCAACAAATGCGGAAATAGACATAATTAACTCATTAAAGTTGCCTTTTAATTGTTTTTAATTCTTTATTTCAAAAAAATATAAGTCCTTTCCGACTCAGTCATGCACTGCAGGCCCCCCCAGCCCCCCACGGCATCGGGGCCATCCGAGAAGCTGCTGCTCGTGGCGGCGAGGCGCTAACTTTCCCTTCTTTTTTTCTTTTAAACTTAAACTGCAGCTTCATATTCATCATTTGCAGACTTTCTGCAGGCAGAAAGGCGCAGCAGCAGCAGCAGCAGCAGCAGCGGAACGAGACTGAGAAACCGCAGCAGCGCCTCAGCAGGCGGCAGCTGCAGCACGAGATCTCAGCTGTACGTACACCCCGCGAGGCACACACAGGCAGGAATTGAATTGGCAGCAGCAGCAGCAGTGGCAGCAGCGGACCTGTGCCCTTCGGGGCTTCAGCTGATAGCGCAGGCAGCAGCAGCAGCTGCTGCAGCAGCAGCTGCAGCAGCAGCAGAGAGAACAGCGGCAGCAAAACGACCAGCCGGAAGGTTTCTCAGCGGCGCTCTGATTAGACAGCCATTTCAAGGCAGGAGAGGCCCTATCTAGGGTTTGGGGCCAAGGGTTTAGGGTTTAGGGTTTAGGGTTTGCAGCTAGGAGGCACCATGGGAAGGTTGTGCCTCTTTGGAGCAGCAGGCATTGCTCTCCTTCTGCTGCTGCAGCCTCTTGCCGCAGCAGCAGCAGCAGCACAGCAGCAGCAGCAGGAAGATGAAGTCCACGTCTGCGAAGGCCGCGTGCTGCTCAGCAGCAGCAAAAGGAAAGATGGAGAAGAAGCTTTAGATCTCTCGGCTGTTTCTGTCAGACTTTTGACAAAGAATGGAGCTCTTTTAGATTCGCAGGTAGCCTGCTGCTGCTGCTGCTGCCGCTGTTGCTGCTTCTGTTGCTGCTGCTGCTGCTGCTGCATCTGCCGCCTTTGCGTTTCCACCACTGCAACTGCTGCTGCATCCTCCGTTGCCGAAGAAGCAGCAGCGGCTGCTGCTGCTCCTTGTGCTGTTCGGGCCCCAGCCGCAGCAGCACCCATCTGTGCTGCTGCTGCTGCTGCTGCTGCTGCTGCTGCTGCTGCTGCTGCTGCTGCTGCTTGCAGCCGTGCTCGCCGTCAGGCCTGTACATCATTCCGCTGCCGCCGGAGGCCCTGGGGGCCCCCCTGCTGCTGCAGGTTGTGGGGCCCCCCGAGTTTGTGTTTGAAGAAGAAACAAAAATAATTCAAACTGGAAAGTGCACTCAAGACAACAACTTCGTCATCAAGGGTGGGCAGCCTGCGCTGCTGCTGCTGTGGCTGCTGCTGCTGCTGCTGCTGTGGCTGCTGCTGCTGCTGTGGCTGCTGCTGCGGCTGTGGCTGCTGCTGTGGCTGCTGCTGTGGCTGATGCTGCTGCTGTGGCTGTTGCTGCTGCTGTGGCTGCTGCTGCTGCTGTGGCTGTTGCTGCTGCTGTGGCTGCTGTTGTTGCTGCTGCTGCTGGGGGCGGTGGCGCTCTGGCTCTTCGAAGGACTGCAGCGACTGCGTGGCAGCTACAAGTCTGGTAGCCCTGAAATTTAGGGTTTAGGGTTTAGGGTTTAGGGTTTAGGGTTTAGGGTTTGGGGTTGGTTGCGTTCCAGGGTTCGGCATATCTGGCGAGGTTGTCTCCTTCGGCACAGGCCAAGGGGTTGAGGGTGTGCCGCTGCTGCTGCAACCCGCAGCAGCAGCAGCAGCAGCAGCAGCAGCAGCAGCAGCAGCAGCAACAGTTACAACTAAACGAGATGGCTCATTTCGCCTGGCTATGCCCACCCAGGGCCGTTTCGTCCTGTCTGTGTGGCCCCCAGAGGCCCCAGGGGGGCCCCCTGGGGGCCCCTCTGGGGGCCCCCCTGGGGGCCCCTCTGGGGGCCCCTCTGGGGGCCCCCCTGGGGGCCCCCCTGGGGGCCCCTCTGGGGGCCCCTCTTGGGTTTTGTCTCCGCAGCAAATAGTAGTTGAAGTGGATGCAGCAGGACGCGTGTCTCCTAGTAGAGTCAGCTTTAAGGCTGTTGCTGCGCGGATTGAGGGCGAGGGTAAGAGTGCTGCTGCTGCTGCTGCTGCTGCTGCTTGTGCTGCTGCTGCTGCTGCTGCTGCTGCTCGTGCTGCTACTGCTACTGCTAGCGGTGCAGCTTCTGGTGTGGCCGGAACATGAGCTGGAAACTCTCGTGCTGCTGCTGCTGTTAGCGGCTCTGCTGCTGCTGCTAGGCTTGGTGGACTGCGAGCGAAGAACGCTGCTGCTGCTGCTGCTGCTGCTGCTGCTGCTGCTGCTGCTGTGCTGTTTTACAGGACCCGCCGGGCTGGAGGTTACCGCTGCAGCAGTTCTGCTGCTGCCGCCTGACTGCCCCGCTGCGTCTGCTGCCAACTGTGGGGCCCCGCCGCTTGAGGCAGCAGCAGCAGCAAAGTTGCTGGCTCCTGCTGCTCTTGCTGCTGCGCTTCCTGAAGCAGCAAAGGGCCTCGTGGAGAGCAGCAGCAAACCTCCTCTTTGTGCTGCTGCTGTCGACAGAAAGACAGGCAAATTTGCCTTTCCTGCTGCTCCCCTCTGCAGCAGCTGGCTGCTGCTCTCGCCCCTGGCGATCCCCCACCCCCAGCAGCAGCAGCAGCAGCAGCAGCAGCAGCAGCAGCAGCAGCAGCAGCAAGCTGTGCACCTTTTCTTTTCACCTGAGACGCAGCAGCTGGTTCCTTCCCGCGGAGTCTTCAGCCCTGAGCCATTCAAGGCAAGGAGACAGCACGATTTTGTTTTTGATTTTTTCTCTTTTTCTTTTTTCTTTTTTTTTCATTTTTTCTTTTTCTTTTTCATTTTTTCTTTTCCTTTTTCTTTGCCTCTCATTAGCGCTTTCTGTCTTCTTTGCCTGCCTTCCGCCAGGACGTATAGTGCTGCTGCTGCACCTGCTGCTGCTGCTGCTGCTGCACCTGCTGCTGCTGCTGCTGCACCTGCTGCTGCTGCTACTGCTGCTGCTTCACCTGCTGCTGCTGCTGCTGCTCGCGTATGTCCCCAGTCTCCTGCTGCCTGTTTGCTGCGCTGGGCCCTCATCGGCTCTGCAGCAGCTATTGGCTGCCAGCTGCTGCTGCCTCTCTGTCCCTCTGCCTCTCTAATTGCCACTGCTGCTGCTGCTGCTGCTGCTGCTGCTGCTGTGCAGCTGGCTGGCGTGAGCCTCTCCGGGCGAGTGACTTCGGGCTCCGGAGAAAAAGAAGTGGCAGTTGGAGGCGCTCGTTTGCTGCTGAACGGCGCAGATTCAGGTGTACGTACAGCTCAGGACGGCAGCTACACCCTGACTCGCGTGCCCCCTGTGGGGCCCCTCCAGTTGGCAGCAGCAAAAGAAGGTTTTCTTTTCGAAACCCTCCGACTCGTGAGCTCGCCAACAGCTAGCTAGCTAGCTAGCTAGCTAGCTAGCTCGCCAGCTAGCTGGCTGGCCGACTAACTAGCTAGCTAGCCGGCTAGCTGGCTGGCTAGCTCCCTGGCCAGGCTGCTGGCTCGGTAGCTAGCCAGCTAGCTACGTAGCTGGATAGGTACCTAGCTAGGTAGGGAGATAGCTAGCTGGGTTGCTAGCTAGGTAGCTAGCTGGCTAGCTAGCTGGCTAGGCGGCTAGCGAGCTAGCTAGCTAGCTAGCTGGGTGGCTAGCTGGTTGCCTAAGCCGTGCCTTTTTAAAGCAGGGCACGCTGTTGGCAGCTACCTGAGTTGCCGCTGCTGGCAGTTAGAAGTTCTACAGGTGCTGCTGCAGTTGCTGCAGCAGCGGCAGCAGCAGCAGCAGCAAGGAGCCCAGTCGCGTGCGGCGTCAGTGCATCTTTTGCTATTTCTCTCTTTGTCATTTATTTCCTAATTGGCGCTGGCTGCTGCTTCGTCTTTTTTTCTTTTTGTCTTCTTTTTTGTTTCTTTTGCTGCTGCCTCAAGGTCTCTTTGCATGCGCTGCTGCGCTGCAGGAACGGCTTGCTGCTGCTGCGGTGCTGCCGCCCCTGAGAGCTGCTGCTGTTTCTCTCTGCGCCCAGCTGCCGCCAGAGGTCACGGCGGAGTTGACAGAAGAGCAGCAACGCAAGCAGCTGCAGAAAGATGCCAATGTCAGCTGCTGCTGCTGCCGCTGCTGCTGCTGCTGCTGCTGCTGCTGCTGCTGTTCATCGGGTGGCGCCGCTGCTGCCGCTTATTGCAGTTGCCGTTGCTGCTCCTGACGCTGCAGTTGCTGCTGCCGCTGCCGCACACGCGATTCTGCTGCTTCTTTTGCTGCTGCTGCTCACGCTGCTGCTGCTTCTGCAGCAGCAAACATGTCTTGTCTTTTGCCTTTCAGGGAAGAATCTGCATCTACGCGGCCCCACACTCCGAGGTGTCTGTACAGCTGAAGCCCGGCCCCCTGCGGCTGCTGCGCATGGGCGCAGAGCCAATTGAGAATGCGCAGCTGCTGCGCACATCTTTTCCCATTCGTGGCCGTATAAGCTGCAGCAGCAGCAGCAGCAAGGGCAGCAGCAGCAGCAAAGACGGCAGCAGCAGCAGCAAGGAAGACTCAGTGGCGAGCCTCTGCAGTCCCGACCGCCTGCTGCTGAGACTCACGCCCATGAAGTCGCCGGCTGCTGCTCAGGAGGTGCCCTTGAAAGTGGAAGAGCAGCAGCAGCAGCAGCAGCAGCAGCAGCAGCAGCAGCAACACCTAGTCTTCAGCCTGGAAGACGTGCCTGAGGGTACATACACTCTGACGATTGCAGAGAAAGGAGAAGGAGAACACGCAGAAAGAATCTGCTGGAAGAAGCAGTCTTTCACGGTGTGCTGCTGCTGCTGCTGCTGCTGTTCATGTTGCTGCCGCCGGTGCTACTGATGCTGTTGCTGCTGCTGCTGCTGTCCTGCTGGCAGCTTCCATGTTGTTTTCGCAGCTGCATTGTAAGTCCATGCTGCTGCATGGTGCTTGCACGTTGCCTCTGACTGCTGCATCTTGCGTTTGTCTTGCTGCTGCTGCTGCTGCTGCTGCTGCTGGTTTGTGTGCGCAGCTGTCTTTGCCTTTCGAGTCTGGGGAGGGCGACTTGGAGCCAATAGAGGAGGGCGGCGTCTTCGTCCCGTTTGCTGCTGCAGGCTTTAAGGTGTGGGGCCGCAGCAGCAACTTCTCATTTGTTTCTCTCTCTTCTGCTGCTGCTCCTGCTGCAGCAGCTGCTGCTGGAGAGGCCCCACATCCCCTTAACTACGAAATCCCCCAGGGCCCATTTGCCCTTTGTGTCCCGTGTCTGAGGTGTACGTACACCTTGGCTTTGCCCCCGTGGCTGCGGGCCGAGATAGCCCCAGCTGCCTTCACAGCAGCAGCAGCAGCGGCAACCCAGTTAGCTGTGGGGCCGCTGCAGCAGCAAGTTGCTGCTGCACTGTCCGTGCTGCTGCGTCCCCGGGGGGCCCCTGGGAGCAGCAAAGTCGATCCCAAGCAGCTGCTGCTGCAGGTTGCAGCGGAGCCGATCTCTAATGGGGGGCCCCCCCTCAGCTTCCCGTGTGCGTTCAGCAAGACTGCTGCTGCTGCAGCAGCAGCATCAGCAGCAGCTCAGGTTGCTGTTTACGAGTGCCTCTTGTGGCTGCCTAACAGCCACGGATGGCACATTTCAATAGAGACACAAAACACCGAGAACCTCCCGCTGCTGCTGCAGCCGCCGCAGTCCGTGGCTGTCCAGCCGTGGGCGCAGCAGCAGCAGCAGCAGCAGCAGCAGAGGGGGTCTGGAATGCATGTGCTGCACCCAACAGCAAAAGAAGTTATTCCTGCTGCTGCCCCTGTGCAGCTCAAGGCCGAGATTGGCTGCAGACTGAAGGGCCAAATCAACCCCCCAGTGGAAGGTGGGTTTTTGTTTTTTATTTTCAGCTTTCTGCTTCTCCTGCTGCTCCTTTTGCTGCTGCTGCTGTTGCTGCTGCTGCTGCTGTCTGTGTGTATCGCTTCTCTTAGTTTTGTGGAGCCGAAAGGTACCGCCAGCTCTATGCAGGCCCCAAACCCTAAACCCTAAACCCTAACACTGCTTCTGGCTGTGCAGCTGAGTGGTGTCTATACGGCTTGCGCGTCGACAAGGCTGGTATTCTCTAGCTGCTGCTGCTGCTGCTGTGCTGCTGCTGCTGCTTGTGCAGGTGCTGCTGTCGAGTTTTACTGCAGCAGGACAGAGAAAGTGCTGGCTGCTGCTGCTTCAGCAGCCACAGGAGATTTTGCTTCTCCTGTCATCAGCTGCAGCGCGCTGCCCCCCAGAGACCAGATCCGGGTTAGGGTGCAGCGCGAGGGTTTTGCCTTCAAGGAAGTCACAGCAGCAGCAGCAGCAGCAACAGCAGCAGCAGCAGCAGCAGCAGGAAAGGGTGGCGAAGAACATTTCCGCGTGGTTTCCACGAAGTGAGCATCTGCATCTACTTGTGCTGCGCTGCAGCGGCGGCATCGCTCAGTCGTACCCACACGATAAGCGTCGAGGGTTTAGGGTTTAGGGTTTAGGGTTTAGGGTTTAGGGTTTGGAACTGTCGGCGTGTCTTTGAGTTCAGACTGGCCACTGTGATGGTCTCTGTCTCTCTTAATGAGACCGGCGCTCCACTAGGGGGCGCCGTGGTGACTCTGACAGAGAAAGAGCCAACAAGCAGCAGCAGCAGCAGCAGCAGCAGCAGCAGCAGCGCGGTTCAGCGGCAGCGCCGCCGCAGCAGCGCCAGCGGGAACGCCACCTTCCCGCTGCTGCCTCCAGGTGTCTATACACTCCGTGCTGCACTCCGCAGCCACGCCTTTTCGCCTCCCCAAATGGACTTGGAAGTGGCTGAGGGCCAGGAGCTGTACGTACACCTGAAAGCCACCAAGACAGCATTCGACTGTACAGGCACTGTCCGCATTGTGGGGGGCGCGCAAGACGCGCACCAAGCCGTCACAGTCTACGTAAGAGCAGCAGCAGCAGCAGCAGCAGCAGCAGCAGCAGCAGCAGCAGCAGCAGCAGTGACAGCAGCAGCTGCAGCAGCATCAGCAGCCACGCCGCCACACACAGGCCCAGCCACTAGCTCGCGTCTCTCCTCGAAGAGCCGTCTGCAGCCTCACGCGGGCCCGCACCCTCTCCACTGCCCGCTGCTGCTGCTGCTGCTGCTGCTGCTGCTGCTGCTGCTGCTGTGCAGGCAGCAAGCTCCAGTGGGGATCGGGAGACGAGTGGAGTAGACGTGTGGGGCCGTTTTGCGCTGCGGGGACTTCGGGGAGGGGCGGACTATGAAGTGGGGTTGGAGGGCCCGTGGGGTGTACAGACAGCTGCTGTGCAGCCGCCCAAGAGGCAGATTGTCCTGGGCAAAGAAGACAAAGAAGGCTAGTTTGCTGCTGCTGCTGCGGCCTGTTTTGCTGCTGCTGCTGCGGCCTCTTTTGCTGCTGCTGCTGCGGCCTCTTTTGCTGCTGCTGCTGCGGCCTGTTTTGCTGCAGCTGCTGCTGCCTGTTTTGCTGCTGCTGCGGTCTGTTTTGCTGCTGCTGCGGGCTGTTTCGCTGCTGCTGCGGCCTGTTTTGCTGTTGCTGCTGCTCGCCGCCGCCGGGCGTTGCTTTTAATGAGTAGTTGCTTTTAGTTGTGGATAATGGATTTATTTTCTTTTGGGATTTTATTTTCTTTTTTCTCAAAAAGTTTTCCTTTTCTTCTCTACCTTTGGTTGCTGCTTCTGTCATCTGTTCACCTTTTTCCTCTCTTATCTTTGCCCTGGGTCCCAGATCTTTTGTATTTTGTCATTTACTCAATTGCTATTATTATTGTTGTTTTTGCTGTTATTATTTGTCATTATCATTATTGTTATTTGTTATTATTATTATTATTATTATTATTATTATTATTATTATTATTATTATTATTACTATTACTATACTATTATTATTATTATTATTTGCTATTACTATTATTATTACTGTAATTATTACTATCATTATTATTATTATTATTATTATTATTATTATTACTATTATTATTAGTATCATTGTTGCACTGCCATTTTATTTTCTCCATTCATGTGCGCAACTTGCAAGCGATGCAAATAAATGGCTGAGCCTTCGAAGGAGCCAAAGAACCGATCTAATATTTATTTATATATATATTTTATTTATAATTTTATTTATTTATTTTATTATTTTCATTTTATTTTTTATCCCCTTTCATTTTTGATGCTAAAGAGGGAAAGCCGCGGCTTGCTCCTGTGGCTTCTCGCCGCTGCAGCTGCTGCACAGCTTTTGTTGCACTCTTTCTTTGCCGCTGTTTTCTGTCTTTTCTTTTTATTTCTGTTTCCCTTTTTATCCGTTTTTGTTTTCCTTTTGTTCTTGTTTTTCTTTATTTCAAATGTCTTTTTGTTTCATCGCGAAGCGCATTATTTCTGCATCTTTTCTCCAGTTTTTTTCACTCACTGCTGCTGCTGCTTTCATTTTTGCTGCTCTTCACTTTGCTGCTGCTTTCTCTTTTGCTGCAGCACCCGCGGCTGCCCTCCATTTTGCTGCAGCTTTTTCTTTTGCTGCAGCAGCCAGGGCTGCTCTTCATTTTGCTGCTTCGTGCCTTTTTGCGTTTGCCTCAGGCCTGGACTTCTTGCTGCTGCTGCCTCCAGCAGCAACTTTGTCCGTGTCTGCTGCTGGCCTGCAGACGGACTTGTCTTCAGTTGCTGCAGGAGAGGCAGCCTTAGTGCTGCTGCTGCTGCCAGTGGAGCCGCACCGGGCCGAAGCCCACGCAGCAGCAGCTGCAGAAGCAGCAGCAGCAGCAGCAGCAGCAGAGAAGCCCCTGCTGCTGCCCCCAGGCACCCTGCTGCTGCGGCTGCTGCCAGCAGGCTTCGGCGTCTTCTCAGGATTAACTCCAGGCAGCTACAGAGGGGCCCTTTTGCTGTCGCGGACTTCCCCAGGCTCTTTGTGGCCGCTGCAGGGCAGCAAGGTGCTGCAGCACTTTTTGCATTTTTGTCTTTTGCTGCTTCTTATTTTGCTGCTCTTCTTTTCTTTTATCTCTTTCCTCTTTTCTCTGTTGTGTCTTTAATACATTCTTTCCTCTGTTCGCCCTTCCTGCTGCTTGTGGGGCCCCACACCTGCCGATGCCTCTGCCCCTGCTGCAGCAGCAGCAGCAGCAGCAGGGTTTGCTGTGTGCTGCACGTTTCTGCTCCTCCTACTGCAGCTATCTACTCCCTCTTAAGATCCGCCACCGCTGCTGCTGCTGCTGTTGCTGCTGTTTGCTGCAGCTGCTGCTCGTGGGGTCCGCCCCCTTGTCTATCTCGACTGGGGGCCACCACCACTTGTCGCTTGCTGCAGCAGCAAATAGCGACGCTGGCCTTCCTCCGTTGCTGCTGCAGCAAGTGGCCCCCGCAGCAGCAGAAGAAGGGGGCCTTTCCCATGCGCTGCCTCTTGTCTTTGTTATCTTCCTTTTAGCTTGTCTTTATTTCAAAGACAAGACTCAACTGCGTAAGCCACCACACATCTGCTGCTGCTGCTGCTGCTGCTGCTGCTGCTGCTGCGTTTCGTTTGCCTATTCATTTGTTTGTTTGTCCTTGCTTTTTGTCTTTTTGTCTCTTCTTTGCGCCTCAGTCAGTAGTTGGTTCAGCAAGAGCAGCATGAACTCGAAGCGATAGTCATCAAGGTCGCGCGAGCAGCAGCAGCTGCTGCTGCTCCTGCAGCAGCAGCAGCTGCTGCTGCTCCTGCTGCTGCGGCAGCAGCAGCCGACAGCGCTTGCAGCGGCAGCACCAGCACGTCCTCTCTTTTGTGTCAGCCTGCAAGATGTTGCAGCAGCAACGTTGCTGCTGCGTGTGCATCTCTTGGCAGTGCCGCAAGACACAGAGCAGCAGCACCTGCTGCTGCTGCTGCTGCTGCTGCTGCTGCTGCTGCTTTTGCTGTATGTTGAACTGGCTTCAATTCTGTCAGTTCCCCTTTTCCATTTGTCTTTGGCCCCCTCTTTAGCTGCAGCAGCAGCTGAAGCTTGAGAAGCTGCTGCAGCAGCAGCTTCTGCAGCAGACACTGCTGCTGCATGTCTTTAGACTTATTTATCTTTTGATGAATATAAAATGTATTTGTCTATTAAAAAGCATTTCCAAACTTAAATTTCTTTTTACTTTTACAATTTACACAAACTAGAGAGCTGGGGACCTTTAGCGGCTGGGCTAAACCCTAAACCCTGAAAGCGCTAAACCCTAAACCCTCGGTTTCAGCTGTCGAGGCCAAACTCTAAACCCTTGCCTCGTATTTGTTGAGCCAAACCCTAAACCCTCCTTTTCCAGTTGTTGAGGACAAACCCTAAACCCTCAAAACACCGCAGCAGTTTCTGCTGCTTCTGTTTGCAGCAACAAAAGTGCCGCAAGCCAATGCATGCACAAAGGGCATGAGGCGTTCGGCTATTCTCAGCTAGCAGCTAGCTGGCTAGCTAGCTAGCTAGCCAGCTAGGCAGCTACCTAGGTAGATAGCTAGCTAGCTAGTTAGCTAGCCATCTAGCCAACTAGCTAGGTAGCCAGCTAGCTAGCTAGCTAGCTAGCCAGCTAGCTAGGTAGCTAGCAAGGGGCTCAGTTCCCAGTTAGGCGAGGCAGCTAGCTAGCTCCACAGCTAGCTAGCGCTGCAGCTAGCTGAGGGCCCAGCTGTACAGCAGATGAGCGCAAATGAGGGTTTAGGGTTTAGGGTTTACGCTGACCGCCCCCAACAGCAAAAGGGCCTGCTGTGCAGCTCGAGCCATAACCCCAAAACCCCAAACCCTAAACCCCAAACCCTGAACCCTAAACCCTAAATCTAGCCAACAAAGATCCAGGTGGCAGAAGCTTCCACACATGCAACCGTAGCTGCTTGCCGCTGCAGAGGACGCAGCCAAGGGTTTACGCTGCCGCTTTAGGGTTTAGGGTTTAAGGTCTAGGGTTTCTGGCGTCAATGAAAAACAGCATATTTTTGCATAAAATGGTTTATTTAGATTTTTCCTCCCATATTGCAACAAGCATAGAGGGTCACTCGGGGGGCCCCTGGGGGCCCCCGTGAAGGCCTCAGTGGGGCCCCCAGCAGGGGCCCCCCAAGGGCTCCGGAGTGTATGTACTGCTGGTAGTGTTTGCGATATTGCTCAGAAATGGAAAAAATGTTCATTTTTGGCATCGAGACACAGATCTAGACTGTAAACCCTAAACCCTAAACCCTAAACCCTAAACCCTAAATGTACGCAGGGGCTGGGCGCTCGGCGGTAGCGCTCTTTTGCTCTTCTCTTTTTCATCTTCTCTTGATATCTGCTGCCTTCAACTTTCAAGGGACATTCCCCAAGCCCTAAACCCTAAACCCTAAACCCTAAACCCTAGCTGCAGCCCGGCTTTACAATGGCTTCTTTCTTGCCGGGGGATCTCACCAGCTGCGCGTCGCCCCACGCCCAGCGTCTTCTGCAGCTAAACATTGCTGCAGAAAAGGTTTTATTTCTAAACAAGGTGGGGTTTAGCTAGGCTTTAGGGTTAGGGTTAGGGTTTAGGGTTTAGGGTTTAACGCAAGGGCTAGGGTTTAGGGTTTGTGGCCTGCTGCCCCGCTAGCAGAGTTGAGAGCAGACTGGGCGGGCAGTTTCGTGTTCAGCATTTCCTCTGCAGTCTAGGGTTTAGGGTTTGAGGTTTACATTTCATGGATCTTCTCGGTGCTAGGGTTTAGGGTTTAGGGTTTAGGGTTTGTGTTCGCTGCAGCTGTTGATTGCTGTCGGGGAGCAGCTGGAGAAGCTGCGGGAGGCCCTGGGGGCCTACAGAAGGGGCGAAGCCGGCCGTGCGCTCCCCAGCAGCAGCAGCAGCAGCAGCAGCAGCTGCAGCAGCAGCAGCAGCAGCAGGATGGCAGAGACTTGCGCGCTGACGGAGGACTGGTATTTATTTGGGGAGACTTTTGTTGCTGTTGACTCCGAACAGATTTGTTCTTTTCTTTTTCAGGTGTGTTCCATTGTTGCTGTCTCTTTTCCTGCTGCTGCTGCTGCTGCTGTTGCTGCTGCTGCTGCTGTTGCTGCTGCTGCCGCTGCTGCCGCTGTTGCTCTTGGGCTGTGTTAGCTTCCCCATTGCTTCTCCCTCCCTAGCAGCTTCTTTTGTCTTCTTTTTGTTGTTTTTATTTATCTTCATTTATTCTTTTTGTTTTTTTATCCTTTTAAATCAATTTCGAGATTCTTTATTTCCTTTTTGTCTTTTTCTGTTTTAGTTGTTTCCACTTCCTCTATGCTATCTTCCCCCTTCTCTCCTTTTTTGTCTCCTTTGTCTCACATGTCTCTTTTGTGTCTGCTGCTGCTGCTGCTGCTGCTGCTGCTGCTGCTGCAGCGCCGCGAGCGCCTGCAGCAGCGCCGCAGCCGTTTGCTGCAGCAGCGGCGGGGGGCCCTCAGGGCCCTTTTGGCTCTTTCCCCTTCAGCAGCAGAAATAGAAAGCAGCGACTGGGGCTTTCTTTTGAGGGACTCGGAGGCCAAGCAGCAGGCAGCAGCATCATCTGACAGTGAATAGCAGCAGCAGCAGCAGCTGCAGCAGCAGCAGCAGCTGCAGCAGCAGCAGCTGCTGCTGCAGCAGCAGCAGCAGCAGCGCGGCTGCAGCAGCGCCCGCTGCGCCGTGTCCCAGGCCCCAAACAGGGGCCCCCTGATGGGGCCCCTAAAGAGGGGCCCCAAAGCAAGGGCCCCTTTAGGGGGCCCCCCAGTGGGGCCCCAGAAGCAAAGTGGGGGCCCCAAATGAAACCCAATGGCTGAGTTCCTTCAATGCAGGGGGGCCCCCCGAGGGGCCCCTGAAGTAGCAACCCCCCAGGGGGCCCCTTGGGGGCCCCCTTTTAGTCAGCTATTTGGGGGCCCCCAGGCTAGGGGCCCCTGAGGAGGGCCCCCACAGGGGGGCCCCGTGGCTAGGGCCCCCACTCCGGGGGCCCCCAGCCCACCAGGGGGCCCCCAGGGGGCCCCCAGGGGCCCCTGGTTCTTTAGGTTTGTTTGCTAGGCTTTTAATCTGCAGAAAAGTTAAAAGTAATTATTTTAATTTATTTAAAGAAATGGAAATGAGTAATGGGGCTGAGTTCAGGTGTACAGACAGCTCTGGGCGCGTAGGTAAGGCGGGCAGCAAAAGAAAGCAAAAAAGAAATAAAAATAAATAAAAATAAACGAAAAAGAAATTAAAAAGAGATAAAAAACAAAAATAAAACACAAAATAAACAAGAGGAGACAAAAAGGAAGCAAAGTAAAACAGAAAAGCAGCAAAAGAGTCACAGGGGCCCCCAAAAGACCCAGCAGCAAAAGAGGCAGCGCCAGAGGCGGCCGGGGGGCCCCTTCGGGGCCCCCGGGACAGGCCCACTGGGCAGCAGCAGCAGCAGCAGCAGCAGCAGCAGCAGCAGCAGCAGCAGCAAAGGGGGTTTTTAATGAACTGAAAAACGAAAGCAGACACAAGCTGCTGCAGAGACAGCAGCAGCAAATCCCTCGGAGTCTCCTTGGGGAGGCAGCAGCAAGGAACAGAGCAGCAGCAAAAGACCAAAATGCTGCAGGCAAAGCTGCAAGGGCTGTGGGGCCCCTGGGGGCCCCCCAAGCCCTGCAGAGCCCGGGGGCCCCAGGGGCCTTCGGGGGCCCCCCGGGCCTTGGGGCCCTCCTATGCCTTCTGCCCCAGTATGGGGGCAGCGCTGGGGCCCCGGGGGCCCCTCTGGGGCCCCCGAAGCCCCTTATGGGGCCCCTGAACCACCGGGGCCCCCGTTGGGGCCTCCAGGGCCCCTAGAGCAAACTGGGGGCCCCTGAGCCTTTGATGGAGAAGACTGAAGCTGCAATTGCACAAAAGTAGCCCTGTGGGGCCCTTAAAGGGCCCCAAAGATATGGGGGCCCCCGGGGCCCCTGGGGCCCCTGGGGGCCCCAGGCCTGGGGGGCCCCCACTCTGTAGGGCCCCAGGGTGTGGGGCCCACGTGGGGCCCCACAGGGCAGCAAGAGGGTCTTTGGGTTTCATTGTTTTTCACAAAGAAGTAAAAGAAATAAATTAATTTAAAATAAAATCTGAGTTTGATATTTCAGGGCCAGCAGCAGCTGCGCTGTTTGCTGCTGCTCAGTACCCAGGGCCTCGCAGAAGGCCTTTTGGGGGCCCCCTGCAGCAGCTCAGGGGCCCCTGCTGCTGGCTTGCATGCGCTATTCTGTTTCTTTTCTTCTTAATTGATTTGCTGCTGCTTTGCTGCAGCAGATTAGCAGCAGCAAGGGGCCCCCCAGCGGGCCGACGATTCTTTGGGGCGGGGGGCCCCCCTGCTGCTGCAGCGAGCTGCAGCAGCAGGGGCCCCTTACGCAAGGGGGCCCCCCTTCTTAGTGGGCTGCTGCTGTGAGTTAGCTGTGCCAGAGCCTCTGCTGCAGCAGCAGCAGCTGCTGCTGCGTTGGGTGCAGCAGCAGCTGCAGTTGTAGCGGCGTACCCTGCAGCAGCAGCAGCAAGAGCGAGAGCAGCAGCAGCAACTTGCGCAACAGCAGCAGCACCTGCTGCTGCAGCAGCGCACCCTGCAGCAGCAGCAGCAGCAGCAGCAGCAGAGATGGCGAAAGACCGCAGCAAGTACCGCACCAAGAGGCCCCAGCAGGCCTCCGACTTCGGCCCCACTAAGAAGCAAAAAGTGGGGGCCCCCAAGAGGCCCCCCCCCTCCCACACTCAAGTGGAGGTGAAGGTGAAGAAGCATTTGCTGGCAGCAGCAGCAGCAAGGGCGGAGCAGCAGCTGCAGCAGTGGGAGGAGGAAGCAGCAGCAGCTGCAGCAGGGGCCCCCCTTAGTCATCTCTGCACCCCCACTGCTGTTGAAGAGGCGCTGCAGAAGGTAATAACCAACAGGGGCCCCTTTAGGACTTCATAGGGGGCCCCCCGGGGGGCCCCCTTAGGGGCCCCCTGGGGGGCCCTAGGGGGCCCCCAAGGGCCCCCTGGGGGCCCCCAGGGGTCCCCTTGAGTTTCCCCTCAATTAGTTGGGGCCTTCCAGTGCCTTTCTAAGTAGCAACTTGCCATGAGCTGCAGGCGAGGGAACAAGGCCCTGCGGCAAGCAAAAGAATTAGGGTTTAGGGTTTAGGGTTTAGGGTTTAGAGTTAGGGTCTAGGGTTTAGGGCTTGGGGCTTAGAGGGGCCTGGTGGGTGTTGCTTTCAGCTGACTCTTTCATCTCCTCTGCAGCGGCTGCAGGGCCTGAAGAGAGCTACTGCTTGCTTTGCAGCGCTTCGGCAGCAGCAGCAGCAGCAACAGCAGCAACAGCAGCAGCAGCAACAGCAGCAGCAGCAACAGCAGCAACAGCAGCAGCAGCAGGATGCTGGGACTTCTAAGGGGCTCCAGATGGGTCCTCTGCTGTCACAGGCGCTGCCTGTGTTGCTGGGAGCAGCAGCAGATGAAGATCCGGAATGCCGGCAGCAGCTTTTGCTTTGCTGCTGTGCCATAATACAAGCCGTAGGCAGCAGCAGCAGCAGCAGCAGCAGCAGCAGCAGCAGCAGCGAAGGGGAGGAGCAGACACCAGAAGCCAGAGCTACGACGGCCTTGCTGCCTTTCCGGAAGCTCATTGCTGCCACATTTCTTAAGTAAACTTATCTGTTGTTGCTGCTGCTGTTTCTTGCTGCCGTTTCTTTTCCCGCTGCTGCTGCTACTGTTGCTGCTGCTGCTGCTGTTGCTGCTGCTGCTGCTGCTGTTGTTGCTGCTGCTGCTGCTGCAGCCTAGCAGGGCTTCACCGAGAGCTGCCGCCGAGCTGCAGCCACTATTTGATGTCTGTGTGTCTGGCTTCGCCTCCCCGTTTGACTTTGAAGGATTTATTTTTAATTTTAAATTTATTTTTTTAAATTAAAAATAAAAACAAATTTTTCTTTTTCCTGTTGCAGCTGCTTAGCAGCAGTTGACAGCCGCACGCGCTCTGACGGCCTTCGCCTCGTGTCGGTCTTTCTCTTGCGGCTGCCCCGCCTCACCCTGTCTTTGCCTGATGTAAGCTGCTGCTGCTGTTGCTGCTGCTGCTGTTGCTGCTGCTGCTGCTGCTGTTCGTGTCCCTGCTGCGCTGCTGCTCGCGTTGCTAATGCTGCTGCTGCTGCTGCTGTTTCTTTTCGTGTCCCTGCCACGCTGCTGCTCGCGTTGCTAATGCTGTTGCTGCTGTCGCTGTTGCTGCTGCTGCTTCTGATCGTGGCCCTGCCGCGCTGCTTCTCGCGTTGCTGCTGCTGCTGCTGCTGCTGCTGTTAATGTCTTTTGTCATGCTGCTGCTTCTCTCGTTGCTCCCGGCGCTGTTGTCGCTGTTGCTGCTGTAGCTCTTGCGGCGCCGCTTTGCTGCTGCTGCTGTTGCTGCAGCTAGCCATCCACACACTCCGCGTGGTTGTTGCTGCTGCTGCTCGGGGGCCCCAAATGGCACTGGCTCTCCCGCTGCTGCTGCGGCTGCTTCCCCCGTGGCTAAGGAGGGAAAGGGCCCTAGGGGCCCCCCCGGGGGCCCCTCTGGGTACTGGAGAAGTCTCAGGCTTGTCTAGTGCGCAGCAGCAAGCCTTGCAGCTCAGCAGCATGCTGCAGCTAGAGGGGTTATCCCCCGATGCTGCTGCTGCTGCTGCTGCTGCAGACGGGGAGAACCACATCGCGCTGCTGATGCAGCTTTTTAGCTGCTGCTGCAACTTCTGGCTGCAGCAAATCCACGACCTCACTGTGAGCCGCCTCTGCTGCCGTGCTGCTGCTATGCTGCTGCTGAGCTGCTGCTGCAGCTGTGGTGCTGCTGCTGCTACTCCGTTGCTGCTACTGTTATTGGAGCTCTAGGGCTGCTGCTGCTGCTGCTGCAGGACGGCAGCGGCAACCGGAGTGTGTCCATCCTGAACTCCAAGAGAGAGGGCAGCGACCTGCAGCAGCAGCAGCAAAACGAGAACACAGTGCAGCAGCTGCAGCAGCTGCAGCAGTGCTGCTGCATTCTCCATTTGCTGCTGTTTGGGGACACTGACGGCTGGGGAGAATCTGAGAAACCCGCTGGGGATGCAGCAAAGGTGGGGCCCCTCTTGGAGCCCCTTGTAATGCAGCTGGCAGCAGCAAATGAGTGGAAGAGGCAGCAGCAGCAGCAGCAGCAGCAGCAGTCCCAGCTGCAGCAGCCTCCTGTAAGTCCGAACAGAACCCGACAGAGTTCCAAAGCCCAGGGGTGTAGTGCTCAAGAGCTAGGGTTTAGGGTTTAGGGTTTAGGGTTTAGCGCTTGGCCTTGCCAACGGTTCAGTGCAGCATTACATTTCCTGGAGAGTTTCTTTGCGGCATGCCATTGCTGCTGCTTGTGGTGCTTTTGCTGCTGCTGCTGCTGCGCTGCAGCTGCTGGAGTCGTTTGTGTCGCACGTTTTGCCTTCTCTGCTGGACCTGCTGGACTACGAGGGGCCCCCCTCGGTGCAGCAAGCAGCAGCAGAAGCAGCAGCATGTCTTGTGTCTCTGTTGTGCCGCTTTCTAGCGGTTCCCTTGGGGGACCTTGTGGGCCCCAAGGCTTTGGGGGCTCTTGACAAGGCAGCTGCAGCACGCCAAGACAGCCAGGAGGCCCCTGGGGGCCCCCCTGGGGGCCCCCCAGGGGGGCCCCCGGGGGCCCCCCCGCCAGGGCCCCACAGGGCGGGAGACCCCGCAGTGGGGGCCTTGAGAGTGCTGGGGCCCCCGCTGCGCGCTGCGCTGCTGTCAGCTGCTGCTGCTGCTGCTATTTATGTGGCCAAGGCCGCGGCGAACTACCAGGAGCACCTCCTAGCAGTGACGACTCGCCAGCAGCAGCAGCAGCAGCAGCAGCAGCAGCAGCAGCAGCAAGAGGGATACGTGCCTCTGCACGTGGGATCCAAGAAGTCTTTCGTGCTGTTTGCAGTCGAAGCCCCGAGGCCCTCAGCAGCAGCAGATGACCCTAGGGGGCCCCCAGGGGCCCCCCAGGGGCAGCTGCAGCACTTTTCCTGTCCCCGGCAGCTCCGTCATTTACTGCAGCAAATCCTTTTTCTTGCCTTAGCCTTAAAAGCTCCGTCTCCCCAGGGGGGCCCCTCAGGGGCCCCCAGCCCTAGGGCCTCGTGCCTTCTTACTCATCAGGTGTCTTTGCTGCAGTGGCTGCTCACGGGGCCCCACAGCTACGCGTGCTGCTGCTGCAGCAGCGGCACCGGCCGGCTGCTGCTTCACTTGTCTGCAGCAGCACTGCAAAGGGGACTCGGGAGACTGCAGCGCTCCTCCTTTGTGAAAAATGCTGCGCTGCTGCTGCAGCAACAGCAGCATGAGCAGCAGCAGGAACTTCAAGACACAATGCAGCAGACGGTGATTCGCAAGGGATCTCCCCAGCTGCAGCAGCAGGGAGAGCGGGCCAAGACACCGGCGTGCGGCCTCCAGAAGCATCAGCAGCAGCAGAAGCAGCAAGGCGGCGCCAGCAGCAAACCTTCCTTGGCTATCCTGAGTTGTCTGCAGCGGCTGCAAGCCTCGCTTGCTGCTGCAGCAGCAGCAACACACCAGCGGACCCCAGGGGACACCTCTGTGCCTCTCCACGCTCTGCGACAGATGAGCAAAAAGAAGCAGCAACGGATTTTACAGCGACAGCAGCAGCAGCAGCAGCAGCAGCAAACAGCGGCAGCAGCAGACGAGTTCGGGGCCCCAGCAGATACCCTCGCCGCGTATGCTGAAGAGCTTGAGGCCCTGTGGCAGCAGACTTTCGAAACGTTACTGCAGCAGCAGCAGCTGGCACTGAAGTGCAGCAGCAGCACCATCAACCAGCTGCTGTTGCGCGGGAACCGCGGAGAAAGCAGCGACGAGCATGATTCAGCAGAAGCAGCAGCAGCAGCAGCAGCAGCAGCGGCAGCAGCAGCGGCAGCAGCAGCAAAAACAAGCACCATAGCGGCCCCCGCGGAGGCTACCGTTGCTGCGGCCGTTGCAGATTCTGTTGATCACATTTCACTGTCTGAACACAGTCTTTCTAGCAGCGGCAGCAGCAGCAGCAGCAGCAACAGCAGCAGCAGCAGCGAGGTTTCGCCACAGCTTTCGAACCAGCAAGAGCCTCTGATTGTTGAGATCAGCGACGATGGCAGCGAAGATGAAGTGAAGGCGAAGGAACCGAACGGTGCTGCTGCTGCTGCTGCTGCTGCTGCTGCAGCAGACGAGGCAACTTCTGGCTGCCCCAACCTTTCTCCTTTGACTGAGCCAGTGGACTTGACGGCAGATGCAGATAGCGTCTGCGCCAGTGACGAGACAGAGCAGCAGCAGCAGCAGCAGCAGCAGCAGCATGGCGCTGCGATGTACGTGCTGCAAGCACCTGCCCTGCTTTCCCCGCTGCTGCTGCTGCTTCTGGGCTACGATGCGCAGGCGCTGCAGCTGCAGTTGCCTGCTGCTGCTCTTTCGCTGCACAGCAGAGTGCTTGCTGAGGCTGTTAAGGCGCAGCAGCAACTGCCTCCGTCTGCCTGGGCAGGCCCACTCTCCGCTGCTGCTGCTGCTGCTGCTGCTGCTGTTGTTGCAAACCCCCCAAAGCTGCAGCTCTGGACGCGGGGACTGTCCCTTGTTGCGGCGGGGTGTTTAGCTGCTGCTGCCTCAGCCGCTGCAGCAGAGGGCGAAAGTGCTGCTGTCCCATCTTCCACAGCAACAGCAACAGCAGCAAATGCGAGTTGTGCTGCTGCTGCTGCTGCTGGGAGGCAGCAGCGAGCTGCAGCAGAAGCTGCCGCCTGGTGCCGCTTGTTTCTATATGCCGGGCGAGCAGCGCTGTCTTCTCCCACACGAAAGTATGTTATTAATTACTTTTATTTTGGGTTTGATTTTCTTCTTGGTTTTTCTTTTGTCTCTTTTTGCTGCTGCTGCTCCCCCTGGCTTGTGCTTCCGAGTCCCTGCTGCAGATCCTGCGGTGTTGCTGCTGCCAGCTGCTGCTGATTGCCTTATTTGTGTCAGTTTAAAGGCATGTGCGCTGGGGTGTATGTACACTTCTGCTGCCCGCCAGCCCCGCAGCAGCTGCCTGCTGCTCTCTTGGGGTGTATCTGCAGCTCCCTCGTCATGGCCTCGGTCTCCTCCTTGTTGGAAGTCATTTATTTTTGTCCTTTTGTCCCTTCCCAGAAGTCCCAGCCGATCGTCATGCGCCTGCCTCCCTGCTGCAGGGAGGCGGCTGCCTGCTGCGTGTCTGCTGCAGCAGCAGCAGCAGCAGACGCAGACGCAGCAGCAGCAGCTGCATTGCCAACAGCAGCTCCTACAGAGGCGTTGGTGCGGCTGGTCCCCCACGCCATTCGGTGCTGTCTCTTCCCCTTTGGATTTGGCCGTCTCTACACCGTGAGCAGCAGCAGCAGCAGCAGCTGCAGCAGCAGCAGCAGCGCTGAAGCTCCCCGAGATTTCCCCATCTCCCTGGAGGCGTACCCTGCTTCCTACAACCCGGCATCTGCTGCAGCAGCAGCTACCGCAGCAGCAGAAGCAAAACAAACTTTGGAAACTTCCCCTTATGCTGCTCTCAGCTGCTCAGCGCCCCTAGCATGGGGGGCCCCTGAGCCAGGGGCCCCCCTGCGGCTGATGCCTGGCTCTGCAGCAGCAGCAGCTGCTGCAGCAGCTGCAGCAGCTGCAGCAGCGGAGTGGGTGCCTCCGGGGGCCTCTGCTGATTCTCGCCTCTTGGGGGCCTCGCACTTTGCTGCCCCCCTTCTCAGCAGCCTCCTGAAGCTGAGGGGGCAGGGGCCCATTGGGGGGCCCCCTTTGCAGCAGGGGCCCCCACGGGGGCCCCTGCTTCCCCCAAAAGGGCCCATAGCTAAGGAAAGGGGGGCCCCCCCTACGGGAGCTGCGCTCGCCTGCCGGGTCCTGGCAAGCCTTTTGCTAGAGGGAACAAAGCCATTCTGCTTGCTTCAAGGCCCAACTGCAGCGCAGCAGCAGCAGCAGCAACAGCAGCAACAGCAGCAGCAGCAGCAGCAGCAGAAGTGGCTGAGCTTCAAGGGCCCGTTGTGCTTGGAGTTGCTGCTTCAAGAAACAACAACTTATTTGTTGGGAGACCCCCAAAGAAGACAAAGCCTAATGCAATCTTTGGGGATTTCTGGGGGGCCCCCAGGCCTTTCAGAGGCTGGGGGGGCCCTTGCAAGTTTTGTGCTGCCACTTTGCCTCCAGACGTGTTCCCCTGTGGGTCCCGCTGCTGCTGCAGCAGCAGCAGCAACAACCGCAGCAGCAGCACCTGCAACGACTGCAGCAGCGGCAGCAGCGACCGCAGCATCAGCAGAAGCAGCAGTGACGACTGCAGCAGCAGCAGCAGCAACACGAAGAAAAGGGCCTGAGGAGACGATGAGCTGGCACGAATCTGTTGCAGCAGCAGCAAGAGACGGGGCCCGAGTCTCAGCCTCGCTGTCTTTCTTTTGCTGCGCTGCTCGCGAGATGCTGCCTCCCCTTTTACTTATTCCCGAAGCTTCTCCAGGGGCCCCCCTTGGGGGCCCCCCAAAGGGGCCCCCCGCAGCAGCTAAATGCGCAGCAAGCTGTGGGGCCCTGGAGGGGGAGAGCTGCTCTCTCTTTTGCTCGCCTCCTGCATCATTTGCTGTTGCTTTGGAGTTTCTTTTTTGCCACTTGGGGGCCCCAGGGGCCCCTTTGCTGGTTGCTTCGCAAGGCCGCAGCAGCAGCAGCAGCGAGGCAGCAGCAGCAGAGGCAGCAGCAGCCAGAGCTGCTGCAGCCTCTCTTCAGGGCAAAGCCCTTTTAATGGAGGGGCCCTTATGTGCTTGCTGCTGCTGCCTCCCTTCTGTCTCAGAGCCACAGGGCTTTTCTAGAAAGCCTCGCAGCAGCAGTGCAAGAGGCCTGATCTCTGCTGCATGCACAGTTGCCGCGTTTGCTGCTGCTGCTCCACAAGAGCTAGCAGCAGCAACTGCCGACAGCAGCACCACCCGCAGCAGCTGCAGCACCAGTAACGGAAGCAGCGGAGCTTCTGCGCTGTCACGAGTCTCCGCCTTTGTTGTGCTATGCGACAAAGTTCTTCAGAGGGTTGCTGCTTCATTGCAGCAGCAGCAGCAGCAGCAGCAGCAGCAGCCTGAAGCGGAGTCGGAGGCAGGGTCTTGGGGCCCTCAGTTTGTTCCTGTGGAATTGCGCAGATGGTTCTTAGGCATCTGCAGCAGCAGCAGCAGCAGCAGCAGCAGCAGAAGGGCGCCCCTGTTACCTGCAGCAGACGCCATGGCCAAGCGGGAGGCCCTAAGAACTGTACGTCGGGTGACCACTGGTCTCTTGCTGCTGTCTGTTGCTGACATTAATTCCAAATTGTATTTTAGACTTTGTTTTTCTTTTTTCTTCAAACAAATCTCCTTCTCTGCCCCATCGCTTTCTCCTGATTTATTAGTTCCCTGTCTTTCTACTTTGCTGACGCTTTGCTGTCTTCTCACTGCAAGACTGCTTGCTGCTGCACTGCTGCTGCACTGCTGCTGCACTGCTGCTGCGCTGCTGCTGCAGTGCTGCAGCGCTGCTGCTGCACTGCTGCTGCGCTGCTGCTCTGTTGCTGTGACATTGCTGCTGCTTCTGCCGCTGTGTCGCTTGTGCAGCTCGTTCTGGCCTTGAGAGAAAGTCTCAGCAGCCTCTCTACGTGTCTGCTGCGCCTCGCCCAGCAGCAGCAGCAGCAGCAGCAGCAGCAGCACGCAGCACCAGGGGGGCTCCCAGCAGATTGCTGCTCACCAGAATATGGGAGCCCCCCTTCTATCTGTCCTCCGCTACTCAGAGAGCTGCAGCGCGTTGCAGCGGCTAGCCCTAGTTGATCTTGCTGCGGGCTACCTAGCCGCAGCTAGCTGCACTAAAGTGCAGATCTCTGCAGCTAGCTGTAGCTAGCTGTATCTAGCTGCGACATTTGTTTAATTTGATTTTGTCAAGACAGAGACAGAAACTGAGACATGAGAGGAAAAAGGACACAGCGAACAGGCAGCAGCAGAAAGGCCTCTTTGGCCTCTCCTGCGGAATGTATGGGACAGGCGTTGCAGCTGTTGCAGCAGTTGCTGCTTATGCTGCTACTATTGCTGCCGTTGCTTCTGCTGCTACTGCTGCTCTTCCTGCTGCTGCTGCTTCAGCTGCTACGTGTACTGTTTCTGCTGCTGCTGCGGCAGTACTATTTCTGTTGCTGTTTCTGCTGCTCCTACAACTGCTTCTTCCGCCGCTGCTGGTGTTTCTGCTGCCCCTACTCTACTGCTTCCTCCGCTGCTGCTACTGCTGCTGCTTCTGCTGCTGCTGCATTGTTGGGCTGTGCCCTCTCTGCTCCCACGATGGTGTAAACAGGCACACAGAAGCAGCGCGAGCTTGCTGCTCCTGCTGCTTGATTCTTGCCCGTTTGAGCCTCTCCGCGTGTATCCCACCAGCTAGCCACAGCCACCCGCAGCTAGCCACTGCTGAACAGATGGCCTCAATGGTGGCTAGCTGCAGCTAGCCAGGGCGGGGAGCCGCTGGGGGATCGGGAGGGGGCACAGCAGCAGAGGCAGCGGCAGCAGCAGCACGGAAAAGAAGAAATAGATATGCCTATTTTGATTTGTGACTGAGACACAAGCAAGTGAGCTGCTCACTCAAACTTTCGAGGCCTCTTCGAGAAGCTTCCAGAAGTTTTCCGAGTTCAGTGTTTGCAGTTTGGCGCTTAGGATCAAAATTTTAATCCTTTTTAGGATGAGGGACCCAAAAAGAAGCAAAAAATACCAAGAAGATGGCCAGGAGAAAACCCTGAGCTGCGAGACATGACTCCTCTCAGCAGCAGCAGCAACAGCAGCAGCAGCAACAGCAACTGCAGCAGCAGCGGGCCTTGGCCGACCTTGGGACTGCAGCGCCAGTGGTAGTAAGAGATCTTGCTGCCTGCACACTTCAACATTATTTTTTAAGTTTGTTTCAAGGAAGGCAGAAGTAGAGGCCCCTGAACAGGTTGATTTATTGTTGACTGGCGGCAGCAGCTGCAGCAGCAGCAGCAGCGGCAGCAGCGGTCCACAGCTCGTGCTGCGCTACATCTGAGGTGTATGAAGGCCTTCTGCAGCAAATCGTTTAGGATTGAATCGGCTTTCGAAGTATGAAAGATAAAAGATAGGCGTGAGAGGCCAGAGCTGCTGCGGTGTCTCCTCACACCGTCGCCGGTGTCTCTGCAGCAGCAGCAGCAGCTGCTGCAACGGCAGCAGGAGCGCTACAATGCGGTGTTTCTCGGGTGAAAGCTTCATCTTTGAGTAGATCTAGGAGCCACTTTTGAGTCTGCTGCTGCATTTTGCGTCTTCTGTAAACAGTGGCAGCAGCAGCTGCCGCAGCAAGGGCCAGCCGCAGCAGGGTCACCTCGAGGCCCCATCACTGCGCGCTCATGAGCAGCAAGGCCCCAGCAGCAGCAGCAGAGACAGCAACAGTCTCTGCTGCGCCTGCTGCTGCTGCAGGGGCCCCCTACAAGGGCCCTTTGCTGCAGATTGGGTCTCCCCTCTTTTCTCTTTCTAGGGACCACACAGCGGCAGGGGGGCCCCCGAGGCCCCCCAGCTCCAAGCTGCTGCAGCTGCTGGAAGAGGAGGCTGAGGAGGCGGCCTTTGGCGGCCAGTCGCCGCTAGATTTGAGGAGCAGCAGCAGCAGCAGCAGCAGCCCCAGCGACAAGTGCAGCAGCGGCCGCTCCAGCAGCAGCAGCAGAGGCTCTGTGGCGGCCGACGGTGCTCAATTCTCAGATTCCTCAGCCCCCAACAGCACAGTACCCTCTCCAGTTTCATTTTCGCCGTCTCCTGTTTCCTCAGCAGCCTGGGGGCCCCCGAGGGCCCCCGAGGCCCCCAGGGGCCTCCGAGGGCCCCCTGACCTCTGGAGGCCCCCTGACCTTTGGGGGCTCCCCGGGCCTCCCCGGAGCAGCAAACTGCTGCAGGAGTTGAGGGCGACGCTGCAGCGCCTACGGACTTCAGGGGAAAGGCCCCCGAAGCAGCAGCAAGCGGGGGGGCCCCTTCTCTCTCTTTACCGCCTCCAGGCCCGCTGCCGGGGGCCCCTGACCTCAGCTTCTGCTGCTCTGAAGGCAGCAGAGAGGGGGGAGCCTTATAGGGGGGCCCCCCTCGCTGAGTCTGTAAGAGGGCCCCCCACCTCTGGGGCCAGGCTGCGGGCCAGGGTCCTGCCCCGGGCTTCTCAAGAAATTCTCCCGCCCTTGGGCCCTCCCCAGGGGCCCCCGGGGCCCCAGGAGCCAGGCTCAAAGGGTACCCCGGGGCCCCTTGAGCCAGACATTTCCCACAGCAGCTTTGAGGGCCCCTCCGGAGCTCAGGGGGGCCCCGGGTCTCTGAGGGCGCAGCGCCCATTTACCGAAGAGGAGCAAAGACCCTGTGAGGCCCCTGAAAGAGCAGAGGCTGGGGCCCCCAGGGGCTCCCAAGAGGGGGCCCCCAGGGGCCCCCAAGAGGGGAGCCCCAGGGGCTCCTGTTGGGCACAGGAAGGGTCTTCAAGCCCCAGGGGGGGCCCCAGGGTGACTTGCTGTGGAGAGCCTCCAGGCTCCAGGCTCCCCAAGCCCTGTGGGGCGGGGCTGCAGGGCCGGGAAGCATTTGCTGCTGCTCTTCTGGAGGCGCAGCAGCGGCTGGGGGCCCGGGGGCCCCCCAAAAGCCCTTCAGCAGGGTTGGGGGCCCCTCTGCCTGACTCTGAGGGCACTGGCACGCGCAGACGGAGCTTTCAGCAGCAGCTGCTGCGCTGCACGGGGGCCCTCAGGGCCCCCAGGGTACAGCGGGAAGACAGGGGGCCCCGGAGTTCTGTGCCCAGCGGTTCTGGGGGCCCCCAAGAGGCAGCTGCTGCTCATCTGTACCTTTCGGGCCCCCAGGTGGGGGGCCCCCCTGACCCCGCAGAGGCCCCGGAAGAAGTTCCTTTGGAGGGGCCCTTGCTGGCAGACTCCAGGCCCCCTCAAATTGTAGACTTAACAGAACTCGAAAGCAACAAGACCCTAATTCAGCAGCTCCATGAAAAGCAATTTGGGGCACTTAAAGAGACAAGTAGAGCTTCTTCTCCTGTGGAATCTGCTCTGGAGGGCTTCCCTGGATGGGGTGCCCCCGGAAGGCTGGGGGCCCCCGAGGGGGCCCCCCGCGAAGGGCTTCGAAGGACCCACAGCCAGGCGCAGCTGTCTCCTCAAGGCAGCAGCAGCATTACCTATTTCAGGCAGAGGCTGCAGCAGGAGCAGCAGCGCCTGCTGCTGCAGCAGCAGCAGATGCAGCAGCAGCAGCAGATGATGCGCAGCAGGCTCCGAGCCAGCAGTGTACAGCACAGGATGCAGCCGCAGCAATACATAAAGCAGCAGTGGCAGCGGCTGGCAACTGCTGCGCATTTCGAGGAAAGGGGGCCCCCTAAGTGGTACGCTGATGGAATTCCGTGGGGGCCCCCCTCTTCTTTGTGGAGGGCCCCCCAGCTCCAGCTAGCGGGGCCCCATACTGCTTGCTGCAAGGAGACTCTTGGGTGGGCCCCTCCTGCATCTTTGGCCTCCACCACAGCATTCAGCTGCAGCAACAGCAGCAGCAACGCATGCAGCAATAGCAGCAGCAACAGCAGCAGCGCGTGCTGCAGCATTGCGCTTGCTGTCCCGGAAGAGGTTAGCAGGGGCCTCGAGCGTCAGCGGAGTCTCCTTTACAAGCGGCTGGAACAGCGCTCCAGCAGCTTTGTGGTTGCTGCTGCTGCTGCTGCACTACGGCAGCAAAAGCAACAGCAGCAGCAGCTGCAGCAGCAACAACAACAACAACAGCAGCAACAGCTACAACAGCTGAACCAGCAGCAACAGCAGCAACAGCAACGAGAGCAGCAAGAACAGCTGCTGCAGCGGGACAGCTCCAGCAGTGCTGCGGAAGGCGGTTCCACTTTAAGGCCCAAAGAAGAGGAAACAGAAGCATCAAAAGAGACAAGTGAAACAGAGGACCCAAGTCACCATTTTACCCTTCGGATGCAAAAGCAAAATGTAGGTGGGGGGCTCCCTAGGCAGCGAGGGAGCCGGAGAAGCCCTCCTCCTCCTTTGCAAGAGTCTCTGGTTATCACAAACGCGTTTGAGACACTTCAGCAGCAGCTGCAGCAGCAGCAGCAGCAACAGCAGCTGCAGCAAAAACGCCTGCAGCATCAGCAGCTAAAGCTCCAGGGCGGCCATCAGCGCACAGCTGGAGCGCAAGGGGGCCGCTTCGAGGGAACTCGCATGAATGTTTTATCTGGAGTGAGGCCTTTCTCAGCTGACGGGCCTCGATGTTCTCCTGCTGCTGCTGCTGCTGCTGCTGATGCTGCTGCTGCTGCTGCGGCTAGGGCTCAGCGGCTCCAAAGGGAACGCCTCTGGGCCACCGCTGCTGCTTTGCAGCCCCACAACAGCAGCACCAAACCAGAACCAGAAACAGCAGCAGCAGCAGCAGCAACTACCGAAGCTGCAGCAGCGCCGACCAGACTACAGGAAGCAGCAGACACAGAAGCTAGCCGGGGACAGGCAGCTAGCTTTGTACAGCCAACTTCTCCCGAAAGCAGGTGCTTCACAATTACTTTAAATTAGACTCAATTAAATTCTTTTAAGGCCTTCGAATGGTACTTTTATAAACCCTTCAGTCACTGGCTGCCTCTCTGTAGGTTTTAAAACCCCGCAAAGAGGCCCCTGGGTTTGCAGCAGCAAAAGCAGAGAAGTAGGGCACAGCTAGTTGAGGTGTACAGACAGTTGTAGAAAAAAGAAAAACAAAAGCAAACAATTCTTTAAAAGTGAAAGAAACACAAACGCAGCAGCAGCACACGCACACATCAGAGGGACCGGCATCCAGAGATGAACGAATTTCTGAAAAAACAAAAAAAGAGAAAAAGTGACACAAGACACACACAATTCAAAATGAAACTTTAAAAGAAAAAAGGGGAAGAAACACGCAAAAGAGAATTAATATCACAACACTTAGTATCACAACACTCCACGGAGTCAGGCCTTACTTAGGCTTCTTGAAATGACGAAGCACTCACAAGTGGATTACAAATCAACTTTGCTGCTGCTTCTGCTGCTGTTGCTTTCATTTGTAAAGACATCAGGGGTTTAACATTATTTGCTGCTGCTGCTGCTGCTGCTGTTACTGCTGCTGTACAGAGATGCCAGCTCAGTCGTGAGCTCAGAGGAGAGGTGGCTAGCAGCAGCAGGAACGGCTAATGCTGCCCACGCTGCAAGTGCTGCTGCGGCAGCTTCTGGTATTCCGCAGCAGCAGGGAGAACAGCAGCAGCAACAGAAGCAGATGGGGTTTTCCCCAGCCTGTGAGTCGCCGCAGCAGCAGCCTACTGAAATGAGCAAAATAGGATGGGGCAGCACTTCAGTTGGCAGCTGCAGCACAGGAGATTCGCCAGCAGCTTTACCTGCAGCAACAGCGGCGGAAGCCGCTGCTGCTGCCAAGCAAGGAGCTGCAGCTGTTCTACTCACGGCGCATGCAGCAGGCGCTGCTGCTGTAGGAGCCACTGCCGATGTAGCAGCTGCAACAGCAGCAGCAGCAGCAGCAGAAGCAGAAGAAGCAGCCGCAGCAGCAGAGCTGTTGTCCTTGAGCTATTTGGCTTGTCCTCTTTATGCTTCATCTCCCTTAAGTGCGGAAGAAGAGATTTTGGCAAATTGTAAGGGGGCACAAGTTTAGAAGCAAATACAGCTTAGCCTCCGCTTTTTTGTCAATTAGATAATTATTTTTACCTCTTTTATTGTTTTCTTCTTATGTGCCTTTGTTTCTAAGTGCAGCGATTATGTTCTCTTTCGTGCATCCCCGTTAAATTCATTTTGTGGTGTTTCATTCGGTTTTCGCTCCTGTGTTCGTTTGTTTCTTTCTGTGATCCCTTTGCTTTTCCCAAATTCTTCTGTCTTCTGTCTTTTTCTCGGTTTATCGCTCCCGCTTTCTTTGTTTATTTGGGATTTTTCCTTCTTCTTTCCCCCCCTTTACTTCGCCTTGACCTTTTTCGTTGGTCTCTTTTAGTCTTACTGCCTTCATTGCTGCTGCTGCTGCTGCTGCCACTGCTGCTGTAGCATGCCCTTTCTATCTCTCGCTTTCAATCCTCTCCTTACGAAGGACAGAGCCCCTGTTTCTTTTGGCATTTTGACGAGGACAAAAGCCAGGAGTTCTAGTTTTTCCCTGTTTTGACCTGACCCTCATTTGCTTCTGTAATTTCTTTCATTAAATTTCCCTTTTACGGTCATGAACAGTAGTGAGGGTTGAAGCAGTAACAGCAGTAACAGCTGCGAAAAATTCTGCTACCGCTTGGTGCTCCCGTAGTGCTGCTGCTGCTGCTGCTGCTGCTCGGTTTGCTATCGTATTTGCTGCTGCTGGTGTTGCAGCTCGCGTTTCTGTTTTCCGCTGCTGCTTACATTGCTGCTCGTTGCTGCTGCCGCTGCTGCTGCGCGCAATTACTCCATAGGGCGTTTTTCTGTGTTGCGCAAGCAGCAATGGAGAGAACAGAAGCAACTGGAGCACCTGTAGGGAAGATTCCTCTGCAAGGTGGGCCACATGAAACCGAACAAGACACAGAATTTACACGATATGGAGCTCCTATTAACTCTACAGGCGGCCTACGGAGGCTCTCGAGGGAAAGTCCTCGTGCTGCTGCAGCAAGAGAAGTATCTCCTGCAGAGAGCGAGTTCACTTTTGCTGCTGCGTCACCCCCGCCTCCCGCAGCACCAGCAGCAGCTGTTGCAGTGCGAGCAGCAGATACCGAAGGCACAAGGCACGCCGAAGGGAGCAGGAGCAGCAGTAATAATAACAGCAGGGACGAAGACGAAAATCGAAGTGAGCCCTATAGTTGCTGCTGGTGGTTCCCAGCAGGCAGCAGCAGCAGCAGCAGCCCTGGAGACGGGGACACACGCCACTGCCAGCTGCAAACAGTAACAGGGACAGAAGAAGCAGCAGCGCCACTGTGGCTCCCCAGAAGATTAGTCGTAACTCCTGGGGGCCCCAAACGCCTGGTTTCCTGGAATCTCTTGCCCCTGCCTGCCGAAGACCATCACCAGCAGCAGCAGCAGCAACAGCAGCAGCGTCGCCACAAACAGCAGCAAGCGCAGAAGCAGCAGAAGCAGTCACCAGCCTCGGGACCCTCGGAAATTTCGCTTTGCTTGAGGTCGCAAAAGTGTAGAGGGGGCTCCCCAGGTCCCCAGGCAAGGCAACGTTTGAAAGCTGTTGTCTTGGGGGGCCCTTTAAAGAAACCCCCACCCCCCTCCGGCTTTTTTCTACCCTTACTGCAGCACCTTTTAGCTTCTTAAAGCTGCTGCTGCTGCGGACCTAGTTGTTTCCTCTTTTTTGAGGACTTTTGCCACTGAGGCACCAAAGACTGCCGCAGCAGGCAGGCAAGGCAGGGCTGCAGCAGCAGCAAACTTGAATTATGAATCTCCATAGAACCGCAGGTGGCACTAAGTTCTGAACTCTTGGCATTAAAAGCACAAAGGCGCAGCAACTTCTAAGAGGGTCCCTAAATGGCCCTTCAGAAAACCCTAGAGAGGCCTCAAAGGCTCAAGAGGGCACTCAAGAGGGCACTAAAGACCATTTTTTATGCATTTTGCCAAAATGATTTCTCCGAAATCGAAATGTTTGTCGGACAGCGATGTAATTTATGAGCAGAGTACACATTTAGGGTTGTGTAGGTCGCTAGAGTAACCTGCATGCACTGCGAGAACAGCAAATCAGAAAAGAGGCCCCGTGAATGACTTTAGAAGGCTCCTAATTTGGGAGCCTCCATTACTGTACGGGCCCTGAGCAGAAGAAACTGCGTTAAAGGGGGGCTGCGGATTCCCAAAACACGATTTTTGTGTTTACCCCGCTAGCTGCAACAAGGGGGTCTCGCTGCTCACAAAAGGAACAAAAGAGACTATTCTATCAGCCCGAATTGTTTCCCGGGCCTCCAAGAGTCTTCTGAGCACCCCGGGGCCCCTCAAGGCCCCGGGGCCTCTAGATATGCAAAGCTCTCCATAATATGTCTCAAGCTTTCCTCTCGGGCTAGAACCACCCTGAGAACCAGCCGCCTCCTCCGGTTTGTTCTTCTGGGGGAGTTGAAGCCCCGCTGCGGGGAGTGTCTGGCTCCTTCGATGCATCTGCTGCTGCTGCTTTTGCTGCTGCTGCTGCTTCAGACATTTTGCTCTTGTCGTCTTCGGAAGAAGGAAAGGCTCCGCTGCGACGCGGCGGCGGGCGCGAACTCTTCGAAAGGGCTCTTTTGAGGGCCCCCGTGGAGTCTTCCTTCGAAGCCCTTTCTTTTTTCTTGTCTTTGTTGTCCCCCTTAGGGGTTTCTTGGGGGCTTTCCTTTGAATCCCCTTGGGAATCTTTCTTGGAACTTTCCTTGGGAGTCTTTTCTTGAGAAGATCCCTTGACACTCCAGGAAAAGGTGCCTGAGGCCGCCTGCAGCAAACTAGTGTTCCATCCTTCTGACTTGTTTGTTTTGTATATTGAAGTCCACACGCGATCTATGGTGGGAGACCTGAACAGAAATAGACACAGAACTGAGGGAACTGAGAAACTCGAGAGAAAGAAGTCAAGCGTGCATGCAACATGCATGCATGCGCAAATGCACTCGCAGGTGCACATACGCAAATATGAGCTCACATAATATTACACTTATTATGAGAATATAATGCACACACAAAGTCTGCATAGACGTGTTGCACACATATCCTGCGCATGCATCTTTTTTGTGCAAATGTGACAGGCAAATGCAATAAATATGTCCATCTGTAAGCACGCCACATCTACATAATACAAAGCAGGCGCGCATGTGCGTACAGTATGGCCGAATATGTATTTTACTTTATTTATATTCTGTGAATGCCACAATCGCATGCACATATGTGCGGACGCTGCATGCACATACGTGCCATACATATGTAGAAAATGTACATGTACAGAGACAAGCGAGAAAGAAAGGGCTGATTAAAAAATGAATAAAAAGGAACCAAGAATGCAAGGAGTCGAGAAAAAATAGAAGGCCACCAACAGCAAAATAGAGACAGACACTCAGGCGCGAAAAAACCGCAGGAGCAGCAGCAGCAGCAGCAACAGGAGCAAGAACAGTGGTAGCACTAGAAGCAGCGCCTGCTTGCTGTTACCTGACATTAGGGTCTCTGATGAACTTTTCAAGATCATCTAGAAGAGTATTGTATTTCTGCACAAGTTTGTTGTATCTCTCGACCACCTCCATATGCCTATCCCTTGCTTGTCTGAATCTTTCATTCTTTTTTTCTATTATTTGGCTAAGACCCTTTATGTCCTCTGCTGCCATTGCTGCTGCTACTGCTGCTGCTTCCTCCGCATCCTGCTGGTTGTCTGAGGACTCCCCCTCTTTCTTTTGCTGCTGTTGCTGCTTCCCTGCAGCTGCTGTTGCTGCTGCTGCTGCTGCTGCGCTTGCTGCGGCTGTGGCAGCAGCTTCCTTGGCCTCCTGCAGTTGCTGCTGCTGTTGCTTGAGCTGCTGCTGCATCTCAGCTAGCTTTTTTTGCAGGTTCTCCTTCTCTGCTGTCTGCTGCTTCAGCTGCTGCTGCAGCTCTGCCTTAGCGGCAGCTTCGGTCTTCAAAATTTCATTGGATGATGATGCCTTGGTAGCTGCTTGTGAGGCTTGCTCTTGCAGCTGCTGCTGTTGCTGCTGCAGCTGCTGCACCTGCTGTTGCAACTCCTTGCGCTCCTTCTCACGCTTTTCCGCGTCCTTATTTGCAGCATCTTTATGCTTCTTTAGTTCCTCCTTCACGTTTGCAGCCTGCTGCTGCTGCTGCTGAAGCTCTTGCTGGAGCTGCTGTTTCTGGTGCTGCAGTTCCTCCTGCTGCTCCTCCGCTTCCTTCAGCTTCTTGTCGGCAGCATCTCTCTCTCCCTGTAATTGTGTGAGGCGTTTTTTCAAAGAAGAAACCGTATTCTTGAGCTGCTGTACTTCTGTTCCCATGGCTTTGGCTTCCTCTGCTGCTGCTTTCTGCTGCTGCTGCGCTTCCTCTGCTGCTGCTGCTGCTGCGCTGCTCTCTGCTGCCTTTTCGTGCTGCAGCGCTGTCAAGGCTGCCTCGGCAGTTTTGGTCTTCTGCTTTTCACTGGCCAGCTGTTGCTCTACCTTGCCAATTTGTTGCTGTGCCTCCAGCTGCTGTTTGTGCAGCTGCTGCTGCAGCTGTTGCTGTTGTTGCATTGCCTCGCGTTGCTGTTGCTGCAGCTCCTGCTGCTTTTGAAGTTCTTGTTCGCGCAGCTCTTGCTGTTTCTGCAGCTCTTGCTGCTGCAGTTGCTGCTGCAGCTGGGCTGCTTTGGCCTGTGCTTGCCGATGTTGCTCCTGCTCCTGTTCCAGCAGCTGCTGCAGCTGACGCGCGTGCTGCTGCTGCTGGAGCAGCTCGTGAGTGGCGTTTTTAAGCTTTTCCTGTGCCGATCTCAATGTGTCTTCGACCTTGCTGCGGTCATCTAAGTGCTGTTTCAAGTTTTGGCTCTCCCTTTCTAGTTGCTCTTGCTGTTGTTGCCGTGCTTCCTCTCTCAGTTTCTGTTCACGTGTCTCTCCATCTGTTATGCGCTGCTGCAGTACCTGCGCGTGCTGTTGCAGCTGCTGAAGCTCAGCCTTTGCTGTTGCTGCTTCGCGCTGCAGCAAATCGCGTTGCTGTATCGCCTCTCCCTTTTCAGTAAGGGTTTGTTGCAGCAAATCGTAATCTCTTTTTCTGGCGTGTTTTTCAGCAACTAGTTGGGCTTCAGCCTCTGCATTGGCAGCGCGAAGTGCATCTTCAGTGCGCTTCAGTTGCAATAGCCGCTCCTGCTGCTGCTGCCGCAGCTCTTTGTCCTTCGCTGCTGCTTCCTCCAGGGCCTCCCGCTGCGCTGTCTGCTGTTGCACCTGCCCCTGCAGGCCGCTGACTTGCAGCAGCAGCTCGTCGATTTGCGTCTCTTTCCTTATGAGTGTTGCTGCTGCAGCTGCTGTTTCCTGCTGGAGGGCCTCTAGCTTCTGCTGCAGCTGCGCACACGTCTGCTGGTGCCTAGTCTCTGCTGCTGCTGCTGCTGCTTCAGCCCTATTTTTGGCGCGTTCTGCTTCTCTGCGCGTCTCCTCCTCTCTCCGCACAGCCGCAGCTAGCTGTGTCTCTGCCGTGGCTAGCTGGCTAGCTGTGGTGTCTAGCTTTTCCTTTATCCTGTCTGTCTCTGCATCAAGCTTGATGATGTACTGCGCCTGCCTCTGTCTCTCAGCCTCTGCCACTGCTAAGTCTCTTTCTGTCTGCTGCTGCTGCTTCTCCAGGGCCTCCAGCTGCTTGACACAAATTGACTCGTTTGCCCGCAGGCGGTCCAGCTCGGCGTTAACTCCATCACGAGAAGCTTCCACCTAAAGAAACAACACCCTGAGCCCTAAACCACGATTTCTCAACAACACTTCAAGCTTTAGGCACTAAAACAAAACAGTTTCAAGCCTTAGGCACTAAACGTGAAACAATTTCATGTTTTAAGCACCAAAATGAAAACGATTTTAAGATCAAGACACTCAAACGTGCAGGGAAAGATGGAAGCAGAGCCAGTGGTTTCAATACCGAGTGTGTGACTCAGGGATAGTTGCAAGGCAAATATCTGCAATATATTAAAAATAAAAGGGCTGCTAGACAAATCTCTGCAATATCTTAAAGCTGCGGGCTCAAAGTGAACAACTAGAACTGCTAGACACATATATGCAATATCTTAACGCTAAGGACTCACGGTATACAAATGGGAATGCCAGGCACATATCTGCAATATCTTAAAGTTAAGGACTCACAATAAAATCCTAGGACTGCTAGGCCAATACTTGCAATAGGTTAAAGCTCAGGAATCAAAGTAAACAACAAGGAGCTCACCGCCTCGAGGCGAGAGGTGGCCTCTGCTGCAAGGGTCTGAGCCTCCTGGGCAGTTCGATGCGCAGCGCCTCTGTCAATCTCCAGGTGCCTCTGGAGCAGCAGCAGCGAGAGCAGCAGTAGCAGCAAATGGAGCACAAGCAGCAGCAGCTGCTGCTATGGGAAAGCTTGGTGAAAGAAACACACCCAACATCAGAGATACTACTGCTCGAAACTCCTGATCCTAAACATTCAAATTCGTGTAAACTGGGGACTCAAAGAACATCCAGATTGTTAGAATGCAACAAAGGGTTTAGGGTTTAAGACTAAATCTTTAGGGTTTGTTACACAGAGAGTCGTGAGCTCCTCTACTTGGCGCGTCAGCTGCTCTACTCGCAGCTGCTGCTGGGCGCATTGCCCCTCTAGCTCCAGCAGCTGGTGCTGTCTGCGGTCCGCCTGCAGCAGCAGCAGGAAAAATAGGAAAAGACAGCACCAGATGCAGTACCAGTCAGCAGCAATAACAGCAACACCACCACAGCCACCACCAAACTCCAGGCTACCTCAGAAAACCCCCGAATAGCCCTCAAAGCAGCAGCAAAGTTTACCGGGTCCCCCTAACAAGGCCTGTTAATAATGAAGGACCTGTTAGGAGGCCCTGGAGGATCCCTAGGGGCCCCCACAGTGTCCTTTGAGACACCATGTGGGCCTACTCGGACTCCTCAGGTCCCCTCTAGGGGCCCCCGGAAAGGCCGTAATAGACTCTTTGGGTCTTAGAGCCTTTGAAGGACCCCACGCAATATCGAAAGCACCTCTTTTGGTCACTCATGGTGGCCCCAAAGGAGCAATTTAGAAGCCCCTCCAAAAAATCTAAGTCGCCTTCATAAACGGCTCTCAAGGGCCATCAAAAAGATTTTCAGAAGCCTCTGAGGCGCCCTTGGGGGGCCTCAAAGCGAACCCCCTAGGGCCCCTTGGGGGCCCCTAAAGGGCCTTCAAATGTGGCTTAGGGGCTTTCGTTGGCTTACAAGGTGCTGCAGTCCACATTCTTGCCTCAGCTTTGCTGCTACTTCTTCCTCGAGCTTCATGCTGAAGTAACAGATAAAGGGGGCCCCGGAAATGAGATGTAAAGGCACTTCTTTGTCGCAGGTATTGGGTAAAAGCAGCAGCAGCAGCACCAGCAAAAGCGCAAAACTAATTACAAGCTACTAGTTGAGGGCGACACAGCTGCGGGTGTCACATACGCAGAGAGGAAGGCATAGGCGTTTTTGCTGTTTCTGCTGCAGATCGCGGTCTTGCTTTTGTTGCACTTGCTGCTGCTGCATTCACTCTTGCTTTTGTTCGTGAGCCTCCGGCGCTGCTGCTGCTAATGCTTTGGCAGCTGCGTTTTCTGCTGCAGCTAACTATCCTGTTTCTGTTGTTGCTTCTGCTTGTGCTGTTGTCACTGCTGTTCTTGCAGAAGTTTCTAATGCAGCTTCTCGTGATATTGGAGCTGCCGCTGCGGTTGCCGTAGGTGCTGTCTCCGTTGCTGCTGCAGCAGTCCCTGCTACAGCTACTGTACTTCTCACTGCGTCGAATCCCCTTTGCTGGTGCTACTGCTGCTCCCGTTGTTGTGCGTGTCTTCACACGGCAGATGCAACAGGGGAGGTCCCTGCTCCCGGCGGTGGGCATTTGTCTTATATACCCTGTCTGTTTGGGAGGCTGCAGCGCCTTCGCTAAAGCGCAGACAGGCCTAATCGCTGGCAGCAGCTGGACCTTGCTGAAGTCGCGGTGACTGCAGCAAGCAGCCGCTAGCCACAACGGAAGCAGAAGCAACAGCAACTGCCGCCGCTTTTGCTGCGGCGGCAGCAGCTGTTGCTGCTGCCGCTGCTCCCGCAGTAATTGAGTCAAAAAAGGCAAAAAGAAGCCGGAGCACAAGCTAAGAAATATGTCGTAGTGGAAAGAGCAGAGCCAAGCAGCCCGCAGGTGTACCGGCACAGGCTAATCGGGGCCCCCTTCCCCAGAGGCCTATCGATTGTGTTCGATTGTATAGGACGAAAAACAAAAACTTTAACACTGATAAGTTGTAAGCAAATAGTTAAATTTAATAATAAGCAAATAATAACGGGAAAAGGCAGAATGGCCGGAGCCGCGACCGCTGGCGATGCAGAGGGCCCCTAGGGCATCGGACGAGGGGCCCCTGGTGTGTGCTTGTCATCTTCAGCTCGCCATAAATATTCCGCCATGTTATTTAGCAAATTCTATGAGTGAAAAATTATTACTACATTACCAGTGCAGGTTTCGTTTTGATTGAGCTCTACACATGTTTCCTGTGAGTCCGTGGAGCTGGAGGGACTCTCACCTTTGTCCCTTTACCACATTTCCTTGGGACACTCTTACAGACCCTGGCTGAGATTTATGAGCCACGTACACTAAAGTTCTTTCCCTATATTCTAAGCCCTAATATTCAAGTATCATCACGCGAAGATGCCTCGCGAAGGGCTGCTGCTCCCAAGGCCACATCTAAGGTTGAGAGGCTACCACAGTGAATCCACGAGCCCCTAATCTTTAATCCTAAGCCGCAAAGGCCTTGCAAAAAACTCCTCTGTGGAAAACCATTTCAATTCATTGAGTCATTGAAGGTGGTTGAAATCGCTTTTATCACCTGCGGAAGCAGACTGTCAAACTTTCCGTGAGCTACGGCCATTGAATGCCCACAGTCAGAGCGAAGCGCCCTGCATGGGCAACACTGGCCACTGTAAAAATAAAAACACCTTCCAATGAAGAGGTCGACTGAATTGCTGCAATTGCTGCATGGTAGTGCAAAAATGCTCCTACTACAAGGGGAATTTTAAACAACAGGAGCAAGGGAAAAGTCAAGGCACTGCATTGAGGCCCTATATGATTTAATGTACCAACTTTCCATGGAAAATTGTGGGCTAGTTTGAGTAGTACTACAAACATCTGGCCCATAAGGGACCCGTGAGAATTCCAGCTTACCTACTGCAGATGCACCCAGCTGTTATAGTTCGAGCCCAAGATGCTCGCGTGTTCATCCATAGATATAAACCTTACTATGCAGCCACAATCAACAGATTCCCGAATATTCGCCTGTCTATTTGAGTGTTGGCTCCTTTCTTCACCTTTCAAATCTTGGCCAGAGCTTCTGGCGGAAGTGTCGGTGTCAAAGGCGACAGATGAGACAGCTGCTGGTGTCTAAAGAAGCTTCCTACAATTAACACAAATTCATCTCGCCACTAGGACAATCGTTACTGAGCCATTTTAAGGAAATCCGCATCTTTATTCACCCAGTTCATAGTGAATGAATGAACACTTGAGGTTGCTTCACAGAATGCCGATTGCACTGTCAGAAGGAAACAACTACTTGGCAAATTGCTGCAAGCAAGATAATCAGCTACATATAAGACCGATAAAATCATGATCCCATGTTAAATATGCCCTCGATAAACTAACTGTAAGCTTGACGCGCCTTGCCCAATCAAAGTAAGCGTTCTAGTCGTGAATTGCCGTTCCTTGGGAGAGTACCACCATATGGCGCTTCATGTTTGAAAGGACACGAGAATGACATTTCTGTGTGGCCGTGTGTTTTGCATACAGCGGGTGTCAGTACAATTGCTCGCAGGACGACTTTTTTGCGTTAAGATATATGCCGGCAGTAAGCAAATATGTAGCGAAAGAATGCGACTCAGAGGACAGCCAGGTGCCCCAAAGGTTATACAGACGCACAACACTTGGCATTTTACACGCAGAACGCAGTTCTTATGGTACGTTTGTACGTGAAATGCTAGGCTTCAAGTCCAAGCCGCAGTGAGCTCGCCGTCGTAAGCAATCACATTTTGTAAAATCATCTTCCAGATATAGGAACACTCAGCGATTAACCGCACCACCTGAAAGAGAGCAAAATTTAAAGACACAACTCATCGTCAACTGAAACCAACTCTTAATTCTAACACAGAAAAGAGCACTGGTTGAAAAAAATTCAGAATGGACACGCACGATATCGCTGACCAACAACGCCACATCCTTGAGAGCACCCACCGTGCATACTGAAACATCGAGCAATCCGCTAGACCCCAAGAGTTTGCAATAGGAAGACTTTCTCTGCCGTTATATACAAGGCGGAGAGCAGACACATTGAGCCCAAAACCGTAAAGAGTAGGTCCTAAAAATGGTGCTCCTAGACTCTAGTGCCAGCAAACCAGAAGACGTTGGTTACACTATGTTTGAAAGCCAAACAATATTTTGCATGGGCAGAATCAACAAGCCTTGCATTAAGCCGCAAAGCCTCTCAGACAGCTACGTTAAAGCCAACAAGTACACAGCACCTTTCCATTCGCTTTTGCTTCCAAGTGAATGGCAGTATGCTCACGTTTATATTGGAAAAATTGAAGACAAGATGCCTCAAATGTGATTTACTAGCTGCATAGCACCCAAAGAGAAGCACTGAGAATAGACAAGGCTAATGTTAGTTTGGTTGCTTACAGCTCGAGCGAAGTTGGATACACGCTCTTCCTTATGTAAAAACACAAAAAACGCACTAGGCGTCTTGCACTGGACTAGATTACGTGTCTACGTGGTGTCCACGCTGCAATAGGTTTGCTGGAGCATTTAAAATAAGTGGCGTTTGGCAACAACATTCGTCCAAAGCGCGCAAGCACACGCATAGAGGCGTGTTTCAAAAAGCATGAGCTCCCTGAAGCGACACATTCGTGAGCATACTTAGTAGCGCTATGCACGAATCCTGCCTGCATAGACAGACCACGGCCAGCCAAGCAACACAGACACAGCTTGAAGCACGCAGGGCATGTAGATTAAGCAAAATAAAGATTTAGTACATTAAACGCTAGTGCGTTTTGGTCACATCAAGATGTTCGCTAAGATCCACAGCAAAAGTTGTCATGCTGAGATTAAAAAGGTCTTTGGCAACGAAGCGTGCCAGTACTAAATGCGAATAGGCAGTCAAAATCCTATAACAAGATCTAAGTACAGGAATAGACGAATGCGTGCGTCGTCAAGGCAAGGCATTGTCAAGCTGAGGCATCTTCAAGGCCAGGACTACAGTGCAGCTATTTTGAGAGACACCGACTCTCAGCACCTGCCGTTTCACGCACAAGCTGATGTTTGGCTCCCGTAAAAAAAGCACGTGCAACAACCACTTGGCGTATATCGATATGTGCTCGTGAAATATGGATAGATACAGCCTAGCAACACACAGTGCGTCCCACAGAAGTATAGTTGGCTAGTGGACTTGTGAAAATGAGCTGACGATATCCTAAAGCAACTATGAAGACTCACTAAGGTTGTCAGACACAACGTAAGTGTTGGTAATGTGATGTTGAAATGTTAAATATTCAGGATTGAAGCGCATCAGCATTGTTGCATAACTTGGTTATTGTGGGTACTGAGAACAAGCACGACAGGAGGATTTCCATAGGAGTTGGCATAAAGAAGGGAAGAGCCCACAAGCCTGTGCACCGTTTAATTGGTTCCATATTTGTATTCCAAAAAGTAAACACTGGCAGGCCGTCGCTGTCACAGACAGTCGCCCTGTAGTTTACCCAGTCGCATTTATGCGGCGTAGCGACAAAATCCAATTTCGAGCAGGCCAGAAATGCAAAAGGCCGTTCTACAAACGGGAATTTAAAACCAATGTGGCAACAATACGCGTCATCGTTGCATGACGCGCAGCGCAGTATTTAGAAATGCAGGGTGGGTTGTCTGCAGGGAGAGGCGCTCTTCTCATCCAAGTATTCTACGGATGGATGAATTGCCAGCATATACGCAACCGCCAGCAAAATCTCACAACAAGCCCGCATGCATATGGTCGGTCTAAAAGGAAATATCAGCAAGGTGTACAAACTCGCTAGCGCACAAAAGCGTCAAAACGGGCGTACTATAGGCGATTTTGCAGTAGCGACTCTGAAAAAAGATAACCCAACGGATGTCTGCATACTTACTGCAGCAAAAGCTCAAGTGCATGATAATTCAGAAAAAACAGAAGCCAATAGTCAGTTTGCAGTCTTCAGTACGCCTGTCCACTCGGCTGGCTTTACCCAGGTCAGCCACGATATCCGGCGCCAATACTCGGCTGCACCGACGAATATTGTAACAAACCCGAAATATGCGTCACGCACAAACTGCATTGCACTCAGTTTGAGCTGAGAAGCAAAGCAACCACTCTTTTCCTGCTCGGACCAATATATATAGGCATAGCTTGTCAGCAGGGAGCGCAATCGTACTGTAGCCACGTCACGAACCAAATTGCGTAGATGAGCCAAACACGTCCTCATGAACAACATGATGATTATCGTTCCTTCCTACAGCCGAACACTTGCATTATAAATGAGAAACTTCCGTAATCACTACCAAATAAATGATTTGGTTAGAACTTGATGAATTATTACGAGCATCTGCACAAGCATACTGCAAGCGAGCGTGCTGCTATGTTTCGTGAATCACTCAGCTCGCGGATTGACAGCACCCCGGCTCGGCGCATTATTCCTGTGACATTTGCACGCTCACAACGTTTTGGCCATGTTCATTGAAGTGCAAAAATGCTTTGATGTATTTTGAGAGCCTACTCTCTGCGGCGCATCGACGTTGGGTTGGGCCAGTGCAAATGCAAGCCCTGCTGTATATACCTTTCTACGTTGAGCTGGCAGGCCAGCAACGAGCTACGCACTCCTCACGCCAGCCATCTGCTTCAAAGCACTGAACTGTGTGCACAGCATGTAAAGGCAGCACAGCAATGCGTACGGCCTACGAGGGGCCTGGCAAGCCAAACAAAGTGATCACATGGAGGAGCAAAAAGCCAAGCACTCAGAAACTTACCTTGGTCTCCAGCTACTTCGGCGAACGTAGCCTGGGAGTACCTCAACTTCTGGATTCTACGTCAAGACACTTTACTTGAGGTACAATGAAGGACACGCGACGGTAAAGCGTTAGACCCGATTGCAACCATTTGCGTCAGCTTCCAACACGAACAAAATGTTTCATCACACCATCCAGCCCACAAAAAAGCTTTGACCAGGCAGCGGATGTATGTTGCTTGTACTTCGTCTTTCACCCGAAGTACCCAAACCAAACTCCGGGATATCAAAAGAAGGCTGAGGACGCAATGCGTCTCAAAGCGCTTACAAATGATAAGCTCGCTGCAGCCACATGGCAACCGAAGCTCCCAGCAGCTTTCAGCATGTACTTTGCTTGCCGATCGCGAGTTCGACAGCACAGTGAACACGAAGTCAAGGATGATCTTTCGTAGACGCGGCTTCCGCATTATGTTCTGGAGTGTGCAATAAAGATATCTGGAGGAAACCGCCAAAGTAAACTGCTGAAAGAATACGCCACAAAGCATCACCGAAGCCACCAAAAAGGCACTTACGCGACATCACAACTCGGCACTCACCTACCAGGGTCGCCGTGCATTCGCAGCATTGCTGCGTTTGCGTTGCCACCAAATAAGATGACGAAACGCCCAATGCTGCAGCCAGACGCATTCCCAGACAGTGATGACCACTATGCTTGCAACAGTGCACCTCCACAAAGCCGTCCCTGTAGTGAGACCATTGACTTTACAACAGGCCTGAGGGCCCATCCGCTCGCTCTGAAGGCCAACGGAGTGCCAACGGCTACGTCAAGCTTTGCACACACATCCCACAAAACCTGTGCTTTGGACGACACTTTGATTCAATCCTTGGCGCGTCACGTACGAGCTGCAACTTAGCTCTGGCTAAAATATATATCATATGAATACAACAGCTATGGGGCGAACGCCGAGCAATTTTCGTATACAATGATGCGATATTACCTGTTACCTGGGATCGCACGCACATGAGAGTATTTTTGGCAAGCCGATTTGTGAATGCCAGCCAACGACACCCTACGAAGGTGAGCAAACAACTTTCGCAGTCACTCCTAGATGCAAGCCAATTAATGATTCCGGGCCACTCCAGGATTGAACTCCTGTCAATGGACCGCAGTGGTTTTGCTGCGACACTCAGCGACTGGGGATGTTGGCAGCAAGCTTGATGGCAAGCTTGAAATGGCTTGTCCGTTCGAGTGGAAAGTTCATTCT
>NW_013654982.1:0-1680 GCF_000499385.1 Eimeria necatrix
TTTTGTTTGCCTCGGGGGAGCCGTTGAGTATATGGATACAGCTTTTAACCATATAACACCTGCATTTCCACAGCGGTCTACTTTGGCGTCGCATACATACGCTCAGGCTGCCACTGGATGCTTGCTAAGACTCCGCAGCAAAATCTACCTCAACAAAGCATTCATACAAAACTGATCTAACGCAATACGTGCTCCTGAATTTGTTCGAGTGGGTCACCAGCGAAAATGCCCTCTTTGTATGCGCACGAGATGAAGATGCATTCTAACCAGTTCAAGGCATCTAATTCGTCACATACACACAGCCGCCCATAGTGTAATGCACAGCGCCGACTGCTGCGACTACGCTGCTACCTGCCCCTCGAGCAGGCCTACAAGCTACACCTAGCGTAGGCCCATTACGTGGAAACTGTAGCTTAATTGCATCGAAATACAATAATTCTTAAGTGTTTCAAAATCTGTCTGTTCGATTCGCCCCACTCTAAGAGCTCGCCTCCTAGGCCCTATGGGGAGGAGGCCTGCACTGGTGCCGGCGCTATCGCCAGCCGCAGTCTCCACACAATTTCCGCATATTTAACGTATGAATTTTAACTCATAGACAGTTTTCCTTACTTTTATCCTAGTAGGAGGGTCCTGTCCTCCTGCAGTGTTGCGATCCCTTTTAGGTCGCTGGCTAGCTATCGTCTCTAGGACACTAGCAAGCCCCATTGTAGTGCCTGTGCACTACAACTTCCCCCCTTGCCGGACTGAATAAACCTACCCCAAAACACATTATTTTTGCCTTTTCAATCTCTGTCCTCTTCTAAAGCTGACGTCGTGAGCGCACGCGGTGCACAGCGCTCCCTCCCACCTCCTCATTGAAGGGTGCCCTTGCTGTAGGCGGTGGAATGTGACGGACCCATACGTCTACGCCTCGGAAGGACCAATGTTGTTTCGAGCCCGAAGACGTCTTCGTTGGCGGCGGCGCCAAACGCGAAGCAAAGCCGGGCAGCCTGTAAGGTGGTGAGCTGGCTTCCATGTGGCTTGATCTTCAGGGGTCCTGCGCCACTTCATGAGGTACTGGGCTGCTTCTCCCGAGCTGCGTTGGTCCATAATATAGTCGACTTTGTATTCCTCTGTGGGATTGCCTGCTGCATCGTGGATAGGAGGCCAGGCGGCGTCGGCTGCCGAGGGAACCAAAGCGCAAGGGCGGGGGCGGTGGGGAACTAGCTGCGAAACTTGGAAAACGTTATGGCATTCATAAGTGGGAGGCAGAGCGAGACGCTAAGCGACAGTTCATATGCGTTCGATGACTGCGAAGGGTCCGTGGTAACGGGGCTCTAACTTAGGGTAGCCGTTGAAAGGCGGTAGGTGCTTGCTGCTGAGCCAGACCTTGTCTCCCACCACATACTCCACTGCTCGGCGCTTTGTCTCTGCGTAGTACTTCTGCTGCCATTTTGCCTTCAGGATGTGACTCTCTGCTCTGTCGCAGAGCTGCCGGAAAAGCTTAGTCATTGGAGGAGTGAGCGTAGGAGCTAACGCGCCTACGATATCAAGGTCCGCAGCAGTCAACGGGTTCTCTCCACTCATGACCTCGAAAGGAGAGAGCTCAGTGGATGAATGACTTGTTGTGTTGTAGGCAAGTTCCAAGGCCGGAAGCAAACGCTCCCACTCGCGTTCGTCAGATTTGATATAGGTAGGAAG
>NW_013654982.1:1780-6881 GCF_000499385.1 Eimeria necatrix
CACTCGCGTTCGTCAGATTTGATATAGGTAGGAAGCATCTGCTCCAGTGTGCGGTTAACCCGTTCAGTTTGGCCGTCGCTTTGGGAAAGGTAGGACGAGGACATGCACCGTTTGATGTTAAAGCGGGGACAGAGCTGGTTCTAAAGATCCGACTGGAAACGGGGGTCGCGATCCGATATGAGCACCTCTGGAAAACCGTGATAGCGGATAAGGCGGTCTGCGAGAAGCTCCACGGTGTCTGCTGCTATGAATGATTTCTTTGCAGGAACGAAATGAGCCATCTTGCTGTTGGAGTGGTCCATGACAAGAATCGAGTCGTGCCCTGTCGTTGTAAGGGGAATATCTGTGATAAAGTCGAGACTTACGTGCGCCCATCGACGAGAAGAGACGGGTAGCTGCTGAAGAAGGCCTGCAGGCTTCTCTTTAAGGGACTCTGACGCTCGAGAGTGAGTGCATGACTCAACATAAGCAGTAGTGTAGGCGCGCATTCCTGGCCAGTAGTAGTGCTTGCTGAGAGCCGCAAAGGCTTCTTCTGGCCTCGATGGCCGGCTGTTACATGGTCGTGATGTGAATGCAGAACGTGAGTAAGGAACTCAGGGAATTGTGGGATGCAGGTGCGCCACAGTCCATGAACGCGGATGTGCAGGTAAGGCTCTACGTAGCGAAAGGTAAATTGGCGATTACAAAACTCGATTTGCAGAGCTTCTCCTGGTTGGTTTGCTGCTTGTCCTATTGCGAGCATCAGTGGTACCGGTGGTGTGTCGTGCGAGCAGGTGTTAGGAAGGCCGGGATGGCGAGACAGGGCGTCGTCAACTTGATTGCGCGCGCCTTGAACATACGTGATGTGCAAATCTGGGAACTTCGCAAGAAAGTCTAGCCACCGCGCGGTGCGTCCGCGCAGAGGCTTCGATGCTTGGAGTCGTTGGAGATGAGTGAGAGCTTGATGATCAGTGTAAGCCGTTACCTTGGAGACACGGAACAAGTGCGACCATTTGTTCAGTGCCATGACCAACGCCAAGAGTTCCTGATCGTAGATCGAGGGGTTCATGACTTGGCTGAGGAAGCCGATGGGTTTGCCGTCTTGTTCGACAACTGCTTTGATCGCATAGCCAGAGGCATCTGTGTATAACTCGAAGGGTTTCGTCGTGTCAGGGACTTGTAATGTAGTGAAGTTGATTAAGCGCTGTTTGAGCTGCCGCACCGCTTGCGTGTGAAGCTCTGTCCATTCGAAACTGACGTCTTTACGCGTAAGAAGAACCAGCGGCCGGGCAACGTCTGCATAGTCCGGTCCCATGAATATGCGATAGTAATTTATGGTACAGAGGAACGGGCGCACTTGCGTTTCGTTCTCCAGCACCTCTGGCCAATGCCGGGTGGCTGCGATTTTATCTTCTGCAGGTTTGATCCCCGCAGCAGAAATTGTATAACCCAAATATGTAATTGTTTGCCTTGCAAACTTGCATTTGCGGAATTTTGGGTAGAACTGGTGTCTAAGAAAAATGCTGAGGACTTGTCGCAGGAGAGGAACGTGCCCAGACAGATCGGAACTATAGATAAGTACATCATCTAGGTACGCAACAATGCCCTGTCCCAATAAAGGCTGTAGATAGGCATTGATATTGGCCTGGAACGTAGCGGGAGCACCCTTAAGGCCGAAGGGCATCACTGGGTACTCGAATAGTCCGAGAACGGACCGGAAAGCCGTCTTCCATCGGTCTTCCTTAGCCATACGTATCTGATGGAAGCCTGCTTCAAGATCCAAGGTGGAAAAATACTTGTCGCCGCCAGCATCTCCAGAATGGTTTGAATGGGAGGTAGTGGAAAATCAGGGGCTATCGTAAGGGCATTTAGAGCCTGGTAATTGACAACCATACGCATCTTCCGCTCCCCCGAGCCATCATCACGTTTGTCCACCATGGTCATAGGAGAGCAAATAGGCGAATAGGTCGGTCCGATCCAACCACTGTCCAATAATTTAACTATCTCCTGTTTGTGGAATGTGAGCTGATCTAGGGTCATACGGTAGGTTGCAGATTTCGCTGGAAGTTTTCCAGGCACAAGTAGAATATGGTGATCATGAGGGCGCTTCGGCGGTAATCCCTTAGGTAAGGCATCGGGAAAAACTGCTCGATACTCGTGCAACACCTGGGCAATCTCACATGGAATATCCTGCGCCACTGGCGAAGTTATCCATTCGTCGAACAGAGTGTGCTCTAGTTTTGCCATAGGCCAGGGAGACTCCTCGTCACTCTCCGCTGCCACCGAGGCGGTTGAGGCCAAAGGACTACGCCAGCCGGAGGACGTGGGTTGATTCCCAATTAACGCGCAACAAAGCGCGCCTTGCCATTCATCCGAGAGCCTTCGGGGCACTGCCGAACCGGCTTCGGGCAAAGCCAGTATGAGATGCAAACCGTGCAATGGAGTCCTGAGATCATTTGTGCCAGCTGCCGCCTGACGAACGAGAGACGTTATGCGCGCCTTCGCCTTACTCTTCGCGTGGGACTTATACCTCCTTGGAGGCGCGCGTAGGAATACAGCTGCCTCATCGGCTGACATCCCCGCCACTTGTTTGGCCAATATCTTATATGCTTGCTCTGCTGGGGTCCTTGGGTGGACGACGGTGGGACTATCACGTTGCAGCGTTGTTTCACCAGGCCGAACGACTGGTAACTCGCACCAGTGGTCATTCACATAGGTTCGGAGTTTGTCAGACTGAAAATACCAGACCACCTTGTGTTCGTCAGCCAATCCAAACCCAAGACTAAGTCATAGGGAACGGGTCCCACTAAAAAGTCCCCGGAAAAACGTGCATGCCCGCACCACAGCGTCAATCCCGTCACAACCCGATCAATGCGTAGTTGTGCACCTGTAGCTACGGTGAATCTATGTTCTTTTGGAAGTCTCCGCACTTTCAGCTGCAGTCGTTCTACTATTTTAGGACTAATGAAACTTCTCGAAGCCCCAGTATCCAAGAGCGCCTCACAAGGACTCCCTGCGAGCTCAACGCGAAGTACCGCTGTCGCACCCGCACAACACAACGCTCCCCCTTGGTCGTAAGACTCTTTCGTGCAAGTCTCCCTCCACCAGTGTGGCACAATCTCTGTCGCGTCTGACCTATAGCCATCTTCTGTTGCCTCTGCAGACTTCCTGCTGCTATCCGTCGTCGCTTCCGGAGTCTCTTCACTCAGGATCTACGCTGACCCAGACTCCCGCCGCGTTTCCGAAAGCGGCTAAGTCCCTTCCGCGTGCCCATCGCTCGTATTAGCTCTTCCCGCAGTGCGGAGGAGTTGGTTTCCCCATTCAAGGGAGACTGGAATGGCATCAGGGCCTGTCGCTACCGCACACATCATCCCTTTGTCATGGCTACGCGGCCTAGAACGCTCGTCTCCCACCACGCCTAGGCCAGCACGTTTAATCGTTCCGTCTTCTCAGTGCTAGGACGGGTGGGTGCCCTACTGCTCTTGTCCACCGGCTCGGGCCGGCCTCGTTCATACGTAGGACAGTCCCGAGCATAGTGTCCCACATTGCATATTCCCCCCGGACGTCTGGTACGTTCCCCTTTGCCGGGGCAGACACGTGCCGGATGTCCGCGACCCCTGGCACTCAAAGCAGTTCGCGTGAGTTCCCCCAGGGCAGTTTTCAATTTCCTGGCGCCCACGGGGTCCATTAGCTTGGACGGCAGCGGTAATGGCTCGACTGGTCCTTTCTCGGAGTTCCAGCACACTTTGCTTGGGCTCGTAGAGCCGTGTTGCGGCGGTCGCCGCTTGTTCCCACGACTGGTATTTCACTTGTCCGTTATTGGTTATTAGAAGATGGAGGTCTGTTGGAAGCCCGGTGCAGTAATAGTCCGCGAGTTCGTCCGGGGCAAAACCCAAACCACGCTCCGCTACAGCTGCAAACCGGTCCGTGTATTCCTTCGGGTTACCATTCCACGGTACTTTAGCCAACTCCGTTAACAATTGACTCTGCGACATTGTTCTGTCAAAACGCTCCAAAAGCCTGCGCTGTACTGTCGCCCAGTCACTTAGGTCGATAGTTCTCCGTAGATACATCCAATACGTTAGAGCCCGGCAAAGCATAACTCAACAGTGTAACTGTTCTTTGCTGAGTCCGCTTTGAGACTCAAGTCGGAAGGACACGCGTGCACGGCTTGGAGCTTGCTGAGACCATTTGCTTGTCTCAGCCGAGCCGTTGAGTATATGGATACAGCTTTTAACCATATAACACCTGCATTTCCACAGCGGTCTACTTTGGCGTCGCATATATACGCTCAGGCTGCCACTGGATGCTTGCTAAGACTCCGCACCAAAATCTACCTCAACAAAGCATTCATACAAAACTGATCTAACGCAATACGTGCTCCTGAATTTGTTCGAGTGGGTCACCAGCGAAAATGCCCTCTTTGTATGCGCACGAGATGAAGATGCATTCTAACCAGTTCAAGGCATCTAATTCGTCACATACACACAGCCGCCCATAGCATGCTTATGAGACCCAACAAGAGCAAACTTTCGAGGGTCAGCTTCGGCGCCTTCCTCACTGTTGCGAGTTCAATGCGCCCTTTGCGCTACTCAGAAACGCTGTCACGCTTTCAGCGTTCTACAACTTCGTGAAAAAAACGTAGGTCGCGGGTGAGTGGGCTCGCAACTCGCTCGCGCAGTAAGCGTCACAGAGCTATTGATTCTTCAGATGCAAGTGAGGCAGTGAAAGGCCTTCAGCTACGCGTGAAGGACGTGAAATGTTAAGACGGACAAACTACAGGGCGCCATCCCTTTGAAGCAGGCTCCTGAGACAGCGCGAGCTGGCAGCACGTGAACTACAGTGTACTTTCGTTGAGCTTCCGTAGTGCAGTCAGTTTAATTCTCAGTGTTATAGTTGAACTGAGGGGAAATAGGACGATGCAGCTATGGTCAGCAGCCTCAGTAAATACGCAGACGCTGCCGAGTGGGTATCTATCGAAGCGCTTAGCGTAGAATGAGGGAGCTTCCCATTCAGTGGTGAGTTCCTCCCGAATGTTCCATCACGTTTCGCTAGCGCTTGTGGAATCGAGGCTGCGCCTAAAGTAGAAGCCAACTGCGCATGGAACTGCAGGTGTTATATG
>NW_013654983.1:0-1665 GCF_000499385.1 Eimeria necatrix
ACCGAAAGTTCTGCTGCAATTTGGGCGGTGTGGAGCGCGGGCGGGGAGGCGGGGGCGCGGAGGCGGGCGGGGAGCGGCGCGCGGGCGCTGCTGCTGCTGCTGCTGCCGCTGCTGCTGCTGCTGCTGCTGCAGCTGCTGCTGCTGCAGCAAGGCGAACTCACCAAAATGAAGTTCTCGCTGCGCTCCGGACGGGCCGAAGAAACCGCCGTCTGCGCGGGCGTGGTGCTGGTCGTCTCTGCCGCGCTGCCGAGGACCTCCGCTGGCTCCATCTTGAGGGGGTGGGGGTCCTTGGGAGAATAAAGTGGAAAGAAAGGAATTAGATTTTGTTGCACGGACTAAAGAGCTGCAACCCTTCAAACTGCAGCCGCCTGTCTGCGCCACGCGAAGCAGCATGCGGCTGCTGCTGCTGCTGCTGCTGCTGCGGCTGCTGCTGCGGCAACGACGCTCCCGCAGCCGCGGACGCTCCCCCGTCGCTTTCCTCCCCCGCCTCTTCCCCCAATATTCAACGCCTCCCTAAACACTTTCCAACAAATCCAACTCAAAAATATAAATGCTGCGCCACACAACTGCCGCGTCGCGCGATCGCAGCACCCGCTGGGGTGTACGTACACCGCAGAAGCCCCTCACGCGTTCGTGCGCAGCAAAGCAGCAACGCGCCCCTCTGTCTTCAGTTTTAATTAAGTTGTTCTTTTTAATTTTAAAAGTCTTTCAATTTGTATGTTTTCGCTTCTGTGTGAGCGCTTTCTAAGGGCCAGCTGCTGCGCCGGCGCCGCTGCCCGCTGCTGCTCCCGCGGCGCCCCGTGTGCTTCCCTTCCAGTTTGAGATTTCCCGTAGCTTTTTTTGCCCATTTATTCATTTATATTTCTTTTTTCCCATTTTAATGCAAACAGCAGACGCTGCCGCTTCCCTCAGCCCCTGCAGCACTCCCGGGGGCCGCATGCACTGCACAAATCCCACTTTTCTGCACTTTTCCCTTTTCCCGCTGCTTCTGCTGCTGCTTCTGCTGCTCCTTTTGCTGCAGTCCAGCCCGGCTAGCTGCTGAGGCTGGGACAGCGGGAGGCAGCTTTGCGTCTTGGCCTTGTGTGGCCTTTTTGTGTCTTCTAGTATATTGAATGCATGCAGAACAAACACACTGCAGTGCTCCACTTAACGCACTCCTGCATGCACCCAAATGCCTATTCTAGATCTCAACATCTTCTTTTTGCATGCGCAGTTTGAGCTGCATGCGTTTAGCCCGAAACTCTGCAGCGCAGTTCGCGCAGCTTTCCCTATAGAGCATTTAGGAAATAGCCTTTAAAGAAACTGCACGAAATTCCGTGCAAAAATGTCTTGCGCGCATGCATGCACTGCGCATGCATGCACTGCGCATGCAGCATGCATGCACTGCGCATGCAGCATGCATGCACTGCGCATGCAGCATGCATGCACTGCGCATGCATGCACTGAGCATGCATGCGCTGCAGCAACAAGGGGGCTGCTTCGCATGCGCAGCTTCTCGGGCCAGAGGCGCCTTTTGCTGCTGCTGCAGTCCCCAAGGACTCGTCTTGCAGCAGCAAAGATGCATGCATGCAATATGCTTTTATAGGGATACATACATATATATATACATATATATATATATATATATATATATATATATATATATATATATATATATATATATAT
>NW_013654983.1:1765-6994 GCF_000499385.1 Eimeria necatrix
ATATATATATATATATATATATATATATATATATATATGCATATATATGTATATGTGTACGTATATATATATATATGTATAGTTATTTATATTTAAATATATGTGTGTATATATATATATTTTTAGTTTTGTGGAATTGTATGTAAAGCTGCTTTCTGGAAATTCCCAAGTTGGCTGCAGTGTTTGTTTTCTTTCTGTGGCAGGTCAAGACAGCCACAAATGCAGAAAAAGGATTTAAAGGAACTTTTGCATTTAAATAAATCTATTTAAAGGATTTAACAGAACTTTTGCATTTAAGTAAATCTATTTAAATGATTTAAAGGAATGTTTGCATTTAAATAAATCTATTTAAATGCCTTTTATGTAACTACGACTCCTTTGTGCACTCCTGCCGATGTTAATTCCATAAAGAGCTCAACTTTTTGACTGCTGCAGCTGCAAATGCAATGCCGTTAGTCCATGCATGCATGCATGCATGCATGCATGCATGCATGCATGTGCATGCATGCATGCAGAATGCTTCCTTTCTGCATGCGGGCCCGTAAAGCCATTTGTTCTTAATCTATACTTCTGTATAGCTGCTGCAGCAGCACCTGCAGCAGCAGCTGCAGAAGCAGCTGCAGCAGCAGCTGCAACAGCAGCTGCAGCAGCAGCAGCTTGAATGGCTGGCGGGCGTTTAGCTCAGACGCGTTGACTCTAAATAGGTATGAAGGGCTGGAGTGTCTATACACCCGAGGGCAGCCACTTCTGCATGCAGCAGCAGATTTGGCTTCAGGTGTCTGTACACCCCGCGCCTGCTGCTGCTTCACATCTGCGTAAACACTTTTAAACAAATAAATTTAGAAGATAAAACAAGATTATAAAAAGGAATATTATTTTATTAGTCTTTACATGTATATATAAAGTGTTATTTAATTGTTCTTCATTAGAGTGTCTATTTTAATTTAATTTTAATCACTTTTATTTCCTTGCTTCTGACTGCAGCAAACAAAGCTGCAAAGGCAGCAGCAGCAGCAGCAGCAGCAGCTGAGGTAGCTGCAGGGGAGCAGCAGCAGCGCAGGGAGCCATGGCTAGCTAGCAGCTAGCCATAGCTAGCTGCCCCAGCTCGCTGCAGCTAGCTACGGCTAGCCGCAGCTAGCCAGAGCTAGCCACAGCTGCAGCAGCTAGCTGCGCCCTTCTGCACCCGACTTGTGTAAAAGTAACGTTTTATGAATTTGTAGTTTTATAATAATAATCATATTATAATAAAGACTTTAGATTTATTTATATTATATTATTTATGTTTATATTGCACAAGTGCCATTATATATGAAAATGAAATTTATTTATATTATGGTGCTGCCATGCTGCTTTATAATATAAGATTTATATTTATATATTAAACAAGTGCCATTATATGCATATGTGTTAATATAATACGGATATTGCATTTAATTATACTTATTAAAATGCCTTTTAATGCAAATATATAAATCAAACATTTGTTCATCAAATGAAATCCATTCTGAATTATATATAAACAAAAAAAGGAACAACAAACGTTTGGGGCTCCCGGGCCCCCGGGGGGCCCCCGAGGGGCCCCCGGGGGGCCCCCCAGCAGCAGAGCTGTGCCTTTGGCTTCAGATGCCAGGGGCCCCCACAGGGGGGCCCCCCGGCCTCCTAGGGGCCCGCAGCAGCCCCGGGGCCCCACTTGTGGGGCTATCTGCCCAGCCAGCCGCGAAAGTGGAGTGGCACTGCCTGCTGCTGCTGCTGCTGTTGTTGCTGCTGCTGCTGTTGCTGCTGCTGCTGCTGCATGCAGCCCGTGGAGCGAATGGCATGCAGCCCCGTGTGGGGCCCGCCCTTGCTGCTGTTTGCTGCGCAAATGTGAAGGAGTTCTCTTTATTTGTTTATAAATAGTCTTATTTATTTGTTTAGTAATTTATTTATTGAAGCAGCTCAAGAAAGAAACTGAGAGGTTCTTTAATCTGAACAATTCAAAAGTCCCAAAGCGATGCATGCAAACTAGCTTATATTTATCTCTTGTGCAGTTCTTTAGCTGCAAACTTATTAATATTAATATCCTATAATATATAATTATACATTTAAATACTTATTCTATTTATTTTGCATGCACACTAAACTCTACTGCATGCTTTCCACCCACAAAACAGCCCCGTGGGGCCTCAGCAGCAGCAGACCAAATGCATGCATGCACTCTCTGCGAAAACTAGTTGAAGTGCCCTCAGTGTGCTTCGTGCTTCGCGCATAGAAGCTGCAGCAGCAGCAGCAGCAGATGCTGCAGCAGCAGACGCAGCAGTAGCAGCAGCAGATGCTGCAGCAGCAGCAGTAGAGGCGAGAAGAGCCAGAGGCCCCGCACAATTGCATGCATGCATGCAGGCTGTCACTACCAGAAGCCCTATCAAAGTGTGGCACGCATGCATGCATGCATGCACGCATGCATGCACGCACGCATGCATGCACGCACGCATGCATGCATGCATGCACGCATGCGTGCTCGTCTGTCAATGTCACAAGTGCTGCCAGTGTGGGCGACGTCAGCAGCAGCAGCAGCAGCAGCAGTAACAGGCAGCAGCAGCGAGCTCCCATACTTCTTAGGTGTGTCCCGTGTCTCTCTGTTTGCCTCTGTCCTGGCTGCCGCTGCAGCAGCAGCAGCAGCAGCAGGACACCTGCAGCAGCAGCCCTTTAAGCCGCAAGAGGGCTACAGGGGAAGCCCGGGGGCCCCTGGGGGCCCCCGTGGGGGCCCCCTGATTGTGTTGGCTAGCTGCGTCCCTGCTGCTGCTGCTGCTGCTGCAGCTGCTGCAGCAGCTGCTGAACTGCGCAGAAAGCGGAAAGTAAGGGAAAGCTTAACCAAGCGCATTTGTGCATTTGCAGCTGTGCTGCTGCTGCTGCTGCGCCGCAGTTGCCGCGCTGCAGCTGCCGCGCTGCTGCTGCTGCTGCTGCTGCGCTGCTGCTGCTGCTGCCGGGAGACGGCGGAATGCAGCTGCAGCAGCTGGCAGCAGCGCAGCATTGATCTGTACATACACTCGAGAAAACGAAGATGCATTTTCACACCTCAAAAGAACTATTTTCCACAAGTTCATGACACAAGAAAAGCACATTTAATTATTAGTAAACATTTTATTAATAAACACAAACACTACTTGAAGAAGAAGGTGACCCTGGGGGCCCCCGGGGCCCCCAGGGGCCCCCCAGCCAAATGTGTAAGGCCCTGTGGGGCATGCAGCCCCACAAAAGCCAGGGCTTTTAAGAACTTATAATTTTGTTTCTGCTGCTGAAAGTGTCAAATCCAGTTGCTTTCTAGGTGCTGGTGGCGGGCAGGCAGCCTTTGCTGCAGCAGCAGCAGCAGCTGCTGCTGCTGCTGCCGCCGAACTGCTGGTGCCCGAACTGCTGCTGCAGCAGCGCCCAAACCAGCAGCAGCAGCAGCACTGCCGCAGCAGCAGCAGCACTGCTGCTGCCTGCAGCTGCGCCACAAAAAGGGTAAAGCAGCAGGTCTTGTGGGGCCACTCAACAAGCCAATTCAGGTTCTACAGAGTAGGGCCTCCAGGGGCCCCCCTGGGGGGCCCCCAGGCCCCTCCGGGGGGCCCCAGGGGCCCGGGGGCCCCTCTGGGGGCCCCCTGGGGGGCCTCAGGACTTCAGATTCCCAGCCAGCGCAGCAGAAATCTTCGCTGCTGCTGCCTTTGCTGCTTCTGCTGCTGCTATAACGCTCGCTGGCAGCCGTGGCTGCTGCGGCTGCTGCTGGCTGGCCACAGTTGCTTCCACCTGTGCTGCTGCTGCTGCTGCTTGCTGCCTGGCTGCTTCGGCTGCTGCATCTCCCTTCCTGCGCGCAGCTAGTGCTGCTGCAGCAAGGGCAGCAGCAGCCGCAGCAGCAGCAGCTGCTGCTGGCGACATGGAGGGTCGGCCTGCTGCTGCAGCGCCTCCCGGTGTTTGTGCTGCTGCTGCTCCATCTTGCTGCTGCCCACGTGCTGCAGCAGCAGAGCTGCCTGGGGGCGGGGGCCCTGGGGGCGGCGGGGGGACCCCGGACCCCGATCCCCATCCGCTGCTGCTGCTGTTGCTGCTGCTGCTGCTGTTGCTGCTGATGGCTGCTGCTGCTTCCCGCGCCATTGCAATTTGCTGCTGCAGGCTGCTCTGGCCCTCGTGAGAAGCCCCTGGGGGCGGCGGCCGCGGGGGCCTCAGAATCTGGGGGCCCCCCATGTAGGCTGAGGGGCTGAGGCCCCCCCGCATATGTGCTTGCTGCTGCTGCTGCTGCTGCTGCTGCTGCTGCTGCTGCATGTGCATGGGATGCTGCATCTGGTGAGGGTGCAGATGCTGCTGCTGCTGCTGCTGCTGCTGCTGCTGCATGTGCGAGGGGTGAGGCCCCCCTGGGGTCAGCACAGTCACTCCTGCGAGGGAAGGGGGGCGAGGGGCCCCTGCTGCTTCTTGGGGCTCTGGCTGCAGCGGCTGCTGGTGTTGCTGCTGCTGCTGCTGCTGCTGTTGCTGCTGTTGCTGCTGCTGCTGCGGGTGCTGCTCGTGGCCATGAGGGGGCCCCATGGGGGACCCGCCCATGTAGTAGGGGTGGGGCCCCTCGACCCCCGGCATGGGGGGCCCCCCAAAGCCAGGGTAGTGGGGGCCCCCCATGAAGAACCCTCCTGCGGGCTGCATCATGGGGGCCCCCTGCATCATCATGGGGGCCCCATGGGGCCCCATGGGGTGCCCCATTCCGTGGTGCATTGCGCCCATGAAGAACTGAGGGGGGCCCCCCAACATGCCCATACCCATTGCGGGGGGCCCCCAAGGGCTGCCATGGGGGGCCCCCCACGGGGAGCCTGCAGCAACAGCAGCAGCAGGAGAAGCTGGGCTGCCGCCCTGTTGCTGCTGCTGCTGCATCTTTTTCTGCTGCGCTGCAGCGTAGGCAGCAGCAGCAGCCTCGATGCTGTCGGGGGGCGGAGCCTCTTCCGCAGCGGCGCTGCTGTCTGCTGCAGCAGCAGCAGCGGAGTCCCCAGCAGCAGCAGCAGCAGCAGCAGCATCAGTGCTGCTCTTTGCTGCCTGCGCAGCCTCTGGCAGTCTCCCGGGTTCATAGAGAGCAGCTGAAGGCGGCGGCGGTCCTGCTGCTGCTGCGAGCTGCGGGGCTCCATTTTCAGCCGGCGCAGCAGCAGCAGCAGCAGCAGCTGCTGCTGCTGCTGCTGCTGCTGGGGGAGGAGCTGGTGCTGCAGCAGGAGGCGCGGGGGGCACTGGGGGCGGCGGGGCGGGGAT
>NW_013654984.1:0-5718 GCF_000499385.1 Eimeria necatrix
TGTTAGTACGTTAGTCTGCGTGGCTTGCGAACTACAGTGGCCATATCGATGCACGCAGTGAAGCTGCAGGCAATGCGCATATGTTTTTGTATAAATAACGTGAGAAAAACTGGATCCAAAAGACTGAGCTTCATTCGAATTTGATTCCCTATTGCTGCACACCAGCTGTATGAATTCCTTTCTTTCTGGCTTTAGCAATGCTTATTGGTAACTCGACAACAGAGATGGCGGCAGAGTTTATGTCGCATCTTTCACAATTTTGTAGCTCGTGTTTCTGCTAGTGCTAGTATACTGTATCATCAGGACAGCCCCATTGAGATGAAATTTACACCAATTCGTAATCACAGTATAGCTCGCAGTTCCGCACCAAAGGAAATGCGAATGCTTCTTACTCAGGAAGTGTGTCAAAGTGTTTGTATTATTTCTACCGCACGCATGCTACTAATGCTGAAATTTTTGCGTTGAAACTAAATAGCACGGCAAACCTGAGAAACGGAGGCACATTTGTTTGAAGAGGAACGCACCCTTTAAAACGTGATGTGGTTGAAAGGCAATAACGGCTACGTTTGTTGTGAATGCGAACGGTGTGCATCTAGGAGAAAAGCCATGCCTTTGTGTTCTAATATATATGGTGCGGTGGAAGATATATAATATCTTTAGTTCAGCTCGATCGAGAAATCTTTCAGATGGGGCCGGCAACATTGTAAAATGACGAAAATAGTATAGTGCGCCTCTAATAGGCCTTCTGATTGTAGTTCCTGGTTTTTCCGGGGCTTGATAATGGCCTGCTGCTTATTCAGAATTACGTTGCAGTCAGGGCCAATTTTGTAAAATTTTTATTTGTGTGCCGATGCATTAAAAGTCCGTCGGGTAATCATTGCTTTAATATTGAAGATGCTGGTGTCGCTGTTTGAGTCAGCATAAGTGGGAGATTTCTGTCTCGAGCACTCGCTCTCTGGGCATGGTAAATTGATCTTGGAAGCAGTTGAACACTGCCCTAAATCCATTGTATAGGCAGAGACACTTACGACTCGCGAGATGAGGGAGATTACGATTAAATATTCAAAGATGGATAACTTTTTATGTAAAAAGCATATTTGTGCCTCAGGCATTTGGCCAGTTATCAGCTCCACACGACAAAAGTAGTGGATCTAGGAGTTCTCGAAATGTGTAATCAAGCGAGAAAAATTAAGGATGAATATTTTCGTCGGCCTGCATGCAGAACAAAACCTCAGGATTCAGGCAAAGTGGTTCAGGCACAAAAGAAAGGCAAGCAGTCATTCCCTTATTCTCGAAGCTGATCCAAAGGGACGACAAAAAGGGTCAACGCGACCTGAAGTGTTTTCGAAACGCGCTGCAGACGTCAAATTTGAAACAAAAGGCAAAGTAAGCACAAACCAGCACAAGCCTTGCAAAATTTGCATGTAAAATGGCTGTGAGGACTATTGTGATGTGCACAGTTGACACTGGCTTCTATTTACATCAATGCATCCAATAGTTTGCCATCTGCGGTGTTACAGGCATGTTTATAAAAGACATGAGTGCCTGCCATCATAACAGAGCAAACCTGGTGCAGCGCATGCCCATACAAAAATTGGAATTTCCTGAATTTTGAATCCGGGATTGTGTGATAATTACAAATGAAAAATGGCGAGCAATTGGCCCACCATGAAGTACGTTAATTATGGGGCTGAAAGCTGTCTACTGAGTTACATTGCAAGTTATGTCGTTCGCCCGAGTGCGCTTTTGTTTGCCAAGTTCTCGATGTGTTGTATGGGTCCCCACATGCAATGTACGCGTGCATGGTTACGCACGTGACGTTTGCACCTCTCTTGAGTGCTCGTCGAGATACGCGCTGTGCGTAGGATTGTTTTGTTGCTTATTGGGTGGAACCCTAAAGAACATTCATCTAGGACAATGCGTTTCGTAGCAATACACAAGAAAGAATTGGTATAATGCATTATCGAGACACACTTCCAGGCTGCATGCGGTGTACCATGAAATTTTGTCGGTCTAGATATGTTCGAAGTTACGAAACCAAGTCAGCTAAAAAGAGTCTTTACCATTTTTGCGCATCAGCTGCTAAGTGATTGGTGGGATGAGGCTCCACAGCCTGAACCGTGGCTTCCTAATGCGTATGAAGCATTCGTATTTTGCTGCATATAATACGCAGCCAGTGCGGTGTAACACTTCGACAGTAGTGATTATTTTTAATAACACTAAAAGTCTTGGGCGTGATGCTTTACAATTGCGCCAGATGACTATATTCGGCTATTCTATGACGCCCATTGCATACCGCAACAGGACGTACGTTAGACTGCGGTGACTCGACTGCAATGTAACATCATTTGCTACGTCCCAGCTATCCTTAAAGCTGAAAGTGTCTCTAGTTAAGATATGCTATGATATTGTTGACTCAGTAGGAGACACACTTGGAGGATTGAGCATTAAATGATGAAATGTCGCAGTTTACGCTTGATTGCAGAATGTATGTGTTTGCTGCCATGCGGCGGTTTGTTGTCGATTCTTTGTACTGGCTGTTTTCCGCCGACCGGAATGTACTAACGTAATCTGCTAATTCACAAGTAGTGGGGATTAAATGTGAGGTTTGACGCAAGAATATGCAGCCGGCAAAACAAGAGAAACCTTTGCTGACGGCAGAGAGTCTGTTCTGCTGTCACATACGTTCCTAGACGTCTGGTCGCGATGTCATTCAAGTGCATCTTCTGCTGGGAATCCAGAACGATGTGGCGTCGTTTGACTTGTGCTTAACTCTTTGAATGCCTATAGTTTTTGTACGATGGGCCCTGCGCTGGATATTTTAGAGCTGGAGGTCCGTGGATAACGAAACCCGAGAATCCAACAATCTTCCACTCTCCGAAAGTGCTTTTTTTCCATGATAAGTTATGTAATGACAGCCGAAGCACAGTATATGTTGTTGCTATGCCGTCCATCGTACTGGTTTGATTAAAACAGCGTCAAAGGTTTTGCTGCTCGCAGTCTTCAATGGCTAGGAGCAAACAGAGACGTGTGCACGGAATGATTTCTTCGCAGTGATATTAGAACACAGTACTCCGTGGAACAGGCATTTGACTGTACATGGCCGTTGCTGGTCAGGAGAAAACAACGAACTTAGCGTCGGGACATACGTTTTCAGACTAAAACATGCAAATTTCTCCCTACCATATTTTACGATCACGCCAGTGAAGGTCAAGTGGATATAGGCGCATGCGAGCTGAAGGTTAGCAACGGCGAAGCTACATCAAATGTGCTCATCGTGATTCGGCTGCACTGCACTCTTGCGTGCGGAAGTGTTCGGCGTATCATTGCTTGGATTATACGCCTATGTATTTACTTTCATCTTTAGTTTTACATGTCTGCGAAGCTTCAAAACGTTTTTCAGGAAGTGCTTTCTGCGCGCTTTCGTGGAGCCCAGTTGTTTGAACTTCGCATCAGCTGGGATGAAAGGCTTGAGCTGTATATTGGTAAGGCGTCTAATGACTCACTGCGAATGCTTTTCTGGAAAGGAATATATTTAGGAATATTGCGTAGCTTCACGCTGAATGTTTCAAGGTGCTGCAGGAATGAATTTTACAGGCATCTTGGTCGATTAAATACCATTGCATCGCGTGCATGTGGCGGCTTTACACGTGCTTGAACCAATACTGAGTTGAACAATGTTGCTTGTGGACGTGCCTGCGCAATACCACCTGCTTTTTTTGCAGAGAGTGTGCTGAGAAGTGATATTTTCTTTGGGTTGGCCACTTCATAAAAGAGCCTTGAAAGTGCTGCTTAGTAATAAGCTATGCTACAGGGGAAATAGCTCCACACTGAGATTATTTTGGGCAAATTTACTCGTGCATCACCCTGACACAAACTTGTTTACTTTGGCTGCCGTCTGTGTTTTTGCTGGGCTACATCCCATGGTGCACACAGGTTGTTTCAACGTGATTGCACTAGAACAATGACACCACGCGTTGTTCATGATTTGATCATTAGTTGCATTTTACACACGGCACATGACGACTCATGTGCCGTGTGTAAAATGCAACTAATGCAAATGTCTTGCCGTATTGAATATTTGTAGAGCTGCGCGTGATCCAACATGCACCTACACTCTTGCTACGGATATTAAGTCGATATTTTTACGATACTAATTCGTTATCGATACGTACATCGTCCCATTGCCCTATTCGCCGGATATAATAGGCTGTGATCCCCTGATTGTAATGACAGGCATCAGATTTATTCCCTGTTATCTTGTGCACAGTGCACCTTTTACTCGTGGTGATAATCGCACAAATGTGAGACGCCTGAGGTATCTTCTGCGGAAAAATGCATGCTTTTCCTAATGAATATTGTAGCTGCTCCTTTACTATGCTGACCCAAAAGATACGTTTTTTTTCAGGAATTTCCATTGCATTTGACTGAAGACACAACATCTAGAATACTGAAAAATGAGCCCGTGACCTGATCAGCTGCTGTGTTATTGGGTTTTTGAAAAAGCATTGTAAATGCATGTTTGGCCGCAACAAATTGTGCAAGGAGTTACCAGAGCATGCATATTTACTGTTGAATTTGTACATTGGCTTCATTTTGGTTATAAATGTATTGATTCTCTGGACAGGCTTTCTGAAGACTTGTGCTACGGCAATCAATGCTGTTTTTTAAAGGAAAGTTTCCTCACAATTCTGAATGTAGCTAAAATTGGTTTTAAAATATCAGAATATAAGCCTGTACTGCACATCTCACTTTTAAAAAAATTGATTTTGTATGGGGCGTGCGTTTATGTTTACTGTTGTGGGTAAAAGTCTGAGGATGCTTATGTTATCTGTGGTAAGTCTTTCCACATGCTGACCAGCGCTCGCTTTGTAAAAAGTGCCGCGGCTGCGTGTACTGTGCGGTCTATCCATCCCATGTCTGGTTGCATAGGCCAGCAAAGTATTTTTCAGAACGCTTATGCCGCTGCTATTCTTTCCTCGGTGGCGTAATCTCATGTGGAATTTTGTTTCAACCGCCTCTCAGTTATACTACTACTGCGCAGTTTCTGGATTTGTTTTTATACGATGCAGACACAATGTACTCAAATGAATGCGCTGTCGCGGAAATTGCGTTACTGAGAAATACTTTTGGTTGATCAATAATTAAAGTTTCAATTTGTGCGTGGAGGCATCTCCGAATACGCTTTTGGTGTATTGTGGGTGGTTCGGTAGATATGAAAAGTGCTAGGTGCTGTTCGAGTACAATTCGATAAACAAAGGCCCACAATGTAGCAGAAACATCAACTCCATTATCGTCTGTGATTTTACCGTACTTTTGTATCGTCGCACTTTGTTGTATTTGAGAGCTTGCTGTGAGAATGAGCATCAAGGAGGCCGGTTTTACTAAGTTTGGGAGCGTGCTCATTGTTTCAATTTAGCACTATGGCGACTACAGCAGCGATTAGGTCATGTGGATGAAGTGACACACGCTAGTTGGTAACGTACTATTTTTGCTCCAAGAAGGAACAGTGATGGTCCTCGTGCAAAAAGACGCAACTTTGGAGTCATAGCTTGTATTTACCTTGTTTAACTAAGGTATGGTGAGGTCCTCTCAGTGCATGCCCAACTCAAAACACATTCATAGTCTGCTTTTTGGCCGTATCTGTCATTGCAGCTGGCGCTTCCTATATTTGCGGGTGCTTGCCGAATGCAGTCCTAGGAGCACTGCCATTGGGAA
>NW_013654984.1:5818-7278 GCF_000499385.1 Eimeria necatrix
TGCACTGCCATTGGGAAGTCTCACGGTTTTATTTCTTGTTCTCGTCTTCCCAGAAAGTGGGTGAAACTACCGTACCTGCTGCTAGCAGAACACGTTGTTGATGTTTTACCATGTGTATGCGTTCTCAGCAGTTGTTGGCATTTCGCAAGCAAGAGCACTCATAAAAGGAAATTGGTCTTTCACGCTGGCAGTGCTTTGAAGAAAGCGCGCTCAGCTATAGCGTAATATCCGTGAGGGCTCAGTGGCTTATCGTCTGTTCTTTCGCTCCATTCTTGTACGGAAACTCCGGCTATGTTTGCAAAATAAATGTGCGTGTTCCCTGCTTGCTTCTGCATTTCCTGAAATTGAAGAGCATCTCTGAAGTGAAGTTAGATGCATATTCTGTGCACGCGCTGCAATGACCGTCTGCCAAGCCATAATTTTTCTTTCAAAAGGACTTTGCCTCGCAATCTAGTTCTGCACCTAGCACTGCGTATGAATACGTTTCTTGCTTCACAAACGCGTTTCGGTGCAATTATGCACGCACCCAAAATGACATAGCCAGGGCGAGCACTCATGAACGTTTCAGCGAATGTCGGTAGCTCTTTTTCTAGCACCATGAATCCGTGAAACGAGTAACTTGAGAGCATTGTCTGCGCTTCAGAGTACACAATGCTGTATGAGGGGCAACATAACCTCCGCACACAGAACGTACGGCGACTCCAGACAGCGGTGTGATACAAATCAATTGTTTGTCACAGGACAAAAGAGATCGTTCAGCCAGGTGAGATGCACGCGGGCCACTGGTCTCACCAAACAGTATTCGTGGAGCCAGCAGGACAAGATAGCATATTATGCCGAAACGCATATTCAACGCGTTAGATGAAACAAATATTGCATTCATATGACAAATGACCTCGAGCTTAATTTTGCTGCAGCAGTAATGCGCAACAGGCTGAGTTGCACATTCATTGTTAAAGATGCATTGGGACCGGGGCAAATTCTACTTGTCCGTCAGCAATTCCAGTTCCTCCAAGGATTGGTGCGATTCCACAACCCTTGACCACAGGTGCATGCCTAAAAATGTTGAATAAAGCACCTACTAGGATATTGCGTTGCGGCTAAGCTGTGTAGGCAAGCGTGACGTGGTGGATTCGACGTTCTGCCTGCGTCCTTTCAGTGCTGGACCTTCACTTCAATATCCACACGAAACTGTTGAGATTGTGTGCTGTCTCCAACGTGTTTCTCAGGCGATGTCCTATGCGAGACAGACTAGACATTGTGGAGAATGCAAAGCGCTGCACGCGCATTGCGCCTTGTGAATCGAAGACGTTTCGGAATAGGCGGGTATGCACCAGGTCAGCAGACGCAAGTGTTCTTGCGTGTTTTGGGTCGAAATGAATATCACATTATGTCAGCAGTATTAGCTGGAGGGAGGCACAAGAGTCTGCGGTTCTCCGGCGACAACCTGGACGAATTGA
>NW_013654985.1:0-2960 GCF_000499385.1 Eimeria necatrix
TACCCAACGGCCGTCGTCGCCAACTACTGCATTGGCGCGCACAAGTGTTATTCAAGAGTATTAGCCGTCGGTATTTTCATGAAATTCGACTACGCGGTTCTAGGCAGTGCCAAATTGCGCTGTATGTGTCCCGCATAGGCTACTAACATGTTCATGGAGCGCTTCCAGTTGCCAAGAAACATGTAAAACCTAACAAGCAGATCGTCGCAGTATGAAGCAACCGCGAACACGAAACAATGCGCCACCATGAGTATCAAAGTCTGCGAAAAACAGAACACGACAAGGAACAGCATGACGTGGCTGTTGGCGCAAGCGAAGCAGCCCACGACGTGAGCTAGTAACGTGTGGACCGCGGAACATCGGCCGCAATGTCTGCGACGAGAAACCAAGAACAGCAAGGCGGGCTTTTCACGCACTTCCTGGGTCACCAAAGCGCATAACAGGCGACACTAAAGGGATACAAATGCGTACAACACTGGCTGGTGAGCCGACGCCCACCGACGAATTCAAGCAGTGTCGTTTGTCACGATGCAAACTGGGTACCTCGGAAAGACTGGTGTTTTCCGACATGTCAAATACAGGCTCAATCCTCACACTCGTATTTAGCTTCTTTCGCTGGATGTTTGCGATCCGGTATTAGCGAATATGAAGACTACAATTGTGCAAATTTATGTAGTGCCACGCTCCTCATCAATACATGTTCGAGCTATGTAATGTCGCATGTGTACGTGTGAAGGAGTCGTGTCCACTGGCGCATAAAAAGCACTCCGTGCTTGCTTGTTGGTCTTCCTTGGCATTCGACCACATGCTGACTAGGAAGCAGTAGTGTACACGCGGTTCTTGACTAAGTTTCGCACGGACCAAACTGTGATGTGCAAACAAAGAGCCGTACGTGACCAGTGCTGTTAAACGTTCTTTGCTCTCGCATACGGCGAGCCTGTTCTTTGGACGAAGTCGAAGGAAAATCAATAGGCTGTCGGAAAGCGTCAGACGAAGGCGCTACAATGTCATACAAGGCAACGAACCAATCAAGGACACAAAATACTGAAAGATAATATAGTGCTGTCGTTTAGATATTCTGCATTAGCAAAAACGCTAAAAGATTTGTTACTCCCCAGCCAATAGGTCGGCGCAAGCTCGAATCAGTGTTGGCTGCCCCAATTGCATCAGTCTATTCATAACGGGCAGGATTTGTGTCCTGTTTCTACCGTCGATGTTTGCTTGCATCAACCATTCTGAAGGCTTGCAAATCTTCGCAAGAAGAGTAAACTTTCCGTGCACTGGATTACAAACATAAGTGAGCACCGCTGAGAGCCTCTTGTCAAACGCTTAGTGGCACGTCAGACCGCTGTGACGTCGTGAGTGGATATATAAAGAAAGGAGGAAACGCTGTTAGCAGGTCAGTTGATTCCGTGTTATTATATGGCCACTTCCAGCCATTCTAGAGGAATACAGTAAATGTCTTGCTGCCTGATAGTTGGTGCTCCATGATAGCACTGTCGTATCAGCACAGCCTTGGCATTCAAAACGTCCCGGGAATCAACAACAGGGTTGACCTGACAACTGCCGATACAATAACTTAGCCCTTTTCACAACTAGTCCTTTCGAGCCGTTTAAAGAAGCGTTGCGGAATATGACTGCTCACACTGCAGGTGGCTCTGCGAAAAGAATTCCCGGCATACGCCGGCATCCTTCGAAACGAACCGAAGTCGCTTGCAAGTTAGTGTAGCTTTCTCCACCAGTAGCGCAAATGAAAGCGTTCTTTTGCATAGACAGAAATTGAGCTGCGCAGGCACCTTGCAATATAAGAAGCAAAGCTATTTATTCCAGGGATAATGCTTCCTGACATTTGTCTCCGCTGTTGAGCACGCTCAGCAGTGAAACGAGTTCGTGGAGCTAGCCTAGCTTACATAGTGTTTGTTAAAGGCCGCGTTTGTGCTTTCGCGGAGGGAGTTTCTACGTGGCTGACTTTATGAAACACACTTGTTCGTGGCGCATTGCCTGATGCAATCTGAACAAACAGTGTGCATAGTTTGCTAAGAATATAAAACACGAAATGTGTTCCATACTTGCACTGCTGAACTCTGGAAGGACATCAAAAGTGCCGATACTGTTTCAACAATCAAATCCAAACTCTAATAGAATATGGGATCAGCGCATAGCATAGTCAGGGCTCATGTCTCGAAAAGATGTCTTGGCGTGATCCTTCGCCGCTTTTTGCAGTTCTCTCAAGAGCATCAACGGAGTTACAGCCTTCAACGATACGCATCAATACACGATAATGAACGACCGTTTTCATTTTAAATGAACATTGTGTCTAGAGTGCAGCAAGCAACGTATGGTATCGACAATGATCCCTGTCGAAGCCGTCCAGCGTTAACCTTCTCAGCGTTCCGTTCGTCATTTGATCTTTACGGTTGTCTATATAACAGACATTTACATTGTTCATCCACTATTCTTGTTGATCGCAAATCCTCTCTCCTAACGCAGCCTCCATGAGTAACAAACACCACTGCACTGCGCAATTAAGTGCCAAAGTAATGGCTTCCTCTACGCTTGACACACAACGATTTTCCCCAAATGTGAAACGTTAATGTGATCCCATCATCAACGAGAGCCCACTTCATGCATACTCATTCGCATCTAGGTGCACCTTAAACACGCCAACACAAACAAGAAAAGGAACGGCTTTAAGCTCTCACGTGCCGAAACGATCCCGGCACAGGCTTCCTACGATGCCACCCGCGTATGAGCGCAGACGGCACCACACAACGGCGTGCGTATCCTGTACCCTCAGGACGCAATGACATGGCAAGGCAACCTACAGCCTACCCACCTCACTGCAAAGCATAAACTGTTCGCTAAAATGCCTCACGCCAACATTCCATTCCCCAGCACCAATATGAACAGCACGTCTCTTACAACACAACCATCAGGCCGCAGACGTCTCGCAACCGACA